>NC_079193.1:44602932-44830432 GCF_029499605.1 Hyla sarda
ATGAATGCAGCTCTGGGATGCAGGATCCTTACTTTGTAGGATGTTTAAGGCCTACCTCTGGAAGGAGGTATAGTAGGTGCTCCTCATCACCCCTCCCTCTAAGCTGGAGTTCATACAGAATACACAGGCAGCATCTTCCTAGGGAAGGATGTCCCTAACTGAACTTATCTAAACTAATTTTCTTCAAAAAGAAATTCTTGGCAGGAGTGGTCTCCTGCCTCCAAATAGAATATTCCGAATGCTGTGCTATGAGCTAATGTAAGTGAATGGACTCATCTCACAGCCAGTACAACGGCAAGTACAAAAGTACAGTAATACACAAAGCATAGCAGCATATTCTATACAAAACAGTGCAAAAGCATCTAACACATGTCAGCATTAAAGGGGTACTCCAGTGCTCCAGCCTTCTGAACAGTTTGTTCAGAATGCTCGGAGCCAGAGGGATGCTTTTACCTTTCATTCTGATTCCAAGATTGTTTTTTCGTGACATATTCTACTTTATGTTAGTGGTAAAATTTTGTCAATACTTGCATAATTTCTTGGTGAAAAAATCCAAAATGTTATGAAAAAATTGAAAATTATGCATTTTTTAACTTTCAAGCTCTCTGCTTATGAGCAAAATGAATATTCCAAATAAATTATATATTGATTCACATATACAATATGTCTACTTTATGTTTCCATTATAAAGTTGACATGTTTTTAATTTTGGAAGACATCAGAGGGCTTCAAAGTTCAGCAGCAATTGTCCAATTTTTCACAACATTTTCAAATTGAAATTTTTCAGGGACCAGTTAAGTTTTGAAGTGGATTTGAAGGGCCTTCATATTAGAAAACCCCCATAAATTACCACATTATAAAAACTGCACCCCTCAAAGTATTCAAAATGACATTCAAAAGGTTTGTTAACCCTTTAGGTGTCTCACAGGAACAGCAGTAAATTGAAGGAGAGAATTCAAAATCTTAATTTTTTACACTGGTATGTTCTTGTAGGCCCAGTTTTTGAATTTTTACAAGGGGTAGAAGGAGAGAAATCTTCCTAAAATGTGTAATCCAATTTCTCTCGAGTAAGGAAATACCTCATATGTGGATGTCAAGTATTCGGCGGATGCACTAGAGGGCTCAGAAGGGAAGGAGAGACAGTGGGATTTTGGAGAGTGAGTTTTTCTGGGGGGCATGTCACATTTCAGAAGCCCCTATGGTGCCAGAACAGCAAAAAAAAAAAAAACACATGGCATACTATTTTGGAAACTACACCCCTCAAGGAACGTAACAAGGGGTCTTTTCGTTAAAGTTGAATGTGTAAATGATTACTAAAATGCTAGTTTTCCCCCAAATTTTTAATTTTTACATGGGGTAATAGGAGAAAATGCCCCCAAAATGTATAACCCCATCTCTTCTGAGTATGGAAATACCCCACATGTGGATGTCAAGTGGTCTGCGGGCGCACTACAATGCTCAGAAGAGAAAGAGTCACATTTGGCCTTTGGAAAGCAAATTTTGCTGAAATGATTTTTGGGGGGCATATCACATTTAGGAAGCCCCTATGGTGCCAGAACAGCAAAAAAAAAAAACACACATGGCATACTATTTTGGAAACTAAACCCCTCATGGAACGTAACAAGGGGTACAGTGAGCCTTAACACCTCACAACCTGTTTGATAACTATTTGTTGAAGTTGGATGTGTAAATGAAAAATGAAAAAAAAATGTTACTAAAATGCTAGTTTTTCCATACATTTTACATTTTTACAAGGGGTAGTAGGAGAAAATTACCCCCAAAATTTGTAACCCCATTTCTTCTGAATGTGGAAATACCCCATATGTGGACGTCAAGTGCTCTGCTGGCGCACTACAATGCTCAGAAGAGAAGGAGTGCCATTGAGCTTTTGGAAAGAAAATTTGTTTGGAATGGAAGTCAGGGGCCATGTGCATTTACAAAGCCCCCGTGGTGCCAGAACAGTCGACCCCCCCACATGTGACCCCATTTTGGAAACTACACCCCTCACAGAATTGAATAAGTGGTGCAGTGAGTATTTACATCCCACTGGCATTTGACTGATCTTTGGAACAGTGGGGTGTGCAAATGAAAAATTACATTTTTCATTTTCACGGACCACTGTTCCAAAAATCTGTCAGACACCTGTGGGGTGTAAATGCTCACTGTACCCCTTATTACATACCATGAGGGGTTTAGTTTCCAAAATGGGGTCACATGTGGGGGGGGGTCCATTGTTCTGGCACTATGGGGGCTTTGTAAACACATGTGGCCTTCAATTCTGGACAAAATTTCTCTTCAAAAGCCCAATAGTGCTCCTTCTCTTCTGATCATTGTAGTGCGCCAGCAGAGCACTTTACATCCACATATAGGGGAAGGTTCTTACTCGGAAGAAATGGGGTTACAAATTTTGGGGGGCTTTTTTCCTTTTTTCCCTTGTGAAAATGAAAAATGTTGGGTAACACCAGCATTTTAGTGAAAAAATTATTTTTTTTCATTTTTCCATCCAAATTTGAAGAATTTTCATTAAACACCTGTGGGGTGCTAAGGCTCACTATACCCCTTGTTATGTTCCATGAGGGGTGTAGTTTCCAAAATGATCACAAACGTCCCCAAAGGAAATCCGGGATCTGAACAACTATAGAACACAATTACCCCAGAGCACATAGCCTGGGGTACAGATATCCCTATTTTGGGGGGATTCCCTAAAACTTAACTTTTATTGGTATATGTTAAATATGTAAACAAAACAATTAGTGCTGAAAGTGAATTAAAAATTCATGTACTCTATGCCCATAGATTCCATATTAACCGGTGGAACACCACTCTCTATATATCCTAATAGTGGGATCTGTGTATATGATCCCACACAAATGGCATATGTAACATGTTCTTAAAACCATTAAATGCCACCTCTACATGTTTCAGCGATAAATCGTCGTCATCAAGAGGTTTGGCACACCTCCTGATGACGGCGATTTATCGCTGAAACATGTAGAGGTGGCATTTAATGGTTTTAAGAATATGTTGCATATGCCATTTGTGTGGGATCATATACACAGATCCCACTATTAGGATATATAGAGAGTGGTGTTCCACCGGTTAATATGGAATCTATGGGCATATAGTACATGAATTTTTAATTCACTTTGAACACTAATTGTTTTGTTTACATATTTAACATATACCAATAAAAGTTACGTTTTAGGGAATCCCCCCAAAATAGGGATATCTGTACCCCAGGCTATGCGCTCTGGGGTAATTGTGTTCTATAGTTTCCAAAATGGGGTCACATGTGGGTATTTATTTTTTTGCGTTTATATCGGAACCGCTGTAAAATCAGCCACCCCTGTGCAAATCACCAATTTAGGCCTCAAATGTACATAGTACACTCTCACTCCTGAGCCTTGTTATGCGCCTGCAGAGCATTTTACGCCCACATATGGGGTATTTCTGTACTCAGGAGAAATTGCATTACAAATTTTGGGGGTCTTTTTTTCCTTTTACCGCTTGTGAAAATAAAAAGTATTGGGCAACACCAGCATGTTAGTGTAAAATATTTTTTTTTTTTACACTAACAGGCTGGAGTAGCCCCCAACTTTTCCTTTTCATAAGGGGTAAAAGGAGAAAAGACCCCCAAAATTTGTAGTGCAATGTCTCCCGAGTACAGAAATACCCCATATGTGGCCCTAAACTGTTTCCTTGAAATATGACAGGGCTCCGAAGTGAGAGAGCGCCATGCGCATTTGAGGACTAAATTAGGGATTGCATAGGGCTGGACATAGGGGTATTCTAAGCCAGTGATTCCCAAACAGGGTGTCTGTTGCAAAACTGCAGCTGTTGCAAAACTGCAAATCCCAGCATGCCCAAACAGCAAACAGCTGTCTGGGCATGCTGGGAGTTTTAGTTTTGCAACATCTGGAGGGTTACAGTTTAGAGACCACTGTAACTCGCCGGCTTCTGTAGGATCCAGGGAGCCGCATCGCCGTCCTCTGCTACCACCGATCACCGCCACCGATCATCACCTCTGCTGCTGCTGATGGGTAAGTGGACCTCCGTTTCCTAACTTTTTCCCCATTCTGCCCCGCCTATTGTGGGTGGGCAGAACGGGAAAACCGAAAGTTAACCCCCTTCCCGCCCCCGATCTGCTATTGGTCGTTGCTTCTAGACCACCAATAGCCGGGATAGGAGGGGTGGCACCCCTGCCACCTCACTCTATCCCTTCAGGGGGATCGTGGATGTCCTGGACAACCCTGATCCTCCTTATTTTCCGGGTCACCATAGACCCATATGACCTGGAAATTGCCAGTGTGAATTCACCGGCGATTTGAGGTGATCGCCGATATCAGCAGTCACCCTAGTCCGGTCCCCACGTTAAGACGCAGGGTCCCATGACGTAGCGGTACGTCATGGGTCCTGAAAGGGTTAATAATGCGAGAGTAGGGCCTTACAGGGGAAGTTTTTACCCCCACAGGTTACAATGGACCATACGTTGTTCCCTTCCACCTTTTAGAGGTCTTTACATCACATCAATACTTGGTGGTGTAGGTGGCCAATGGTGTTTTTTGCACACATTTCCTTTTGTTTGATTTCCAAAAAATTGTGAGTACATATATTTTATCCTAAGAAAAGTTAAGTTTTAGCTAATGCATATCCTCAATACTTACTTATGGTCTGATGGCGAGGAATGTCTCTAACTGGGGAGCAGCACCTTAAAGGGGTTATCCACCATAAGGTGATTTTAGTACATACCTGGCAGACAGTAATGGACATGCTTAGGAAGGATCTGCGCTTGTCATGAGATTACCATAATACTGTGGCTAGCATTTTGTGAACTGGCATTTCCTGTTTGCGTTTTTCTTTTTTTTTTTACTACAAATCCCATGATTCCATTTTCCTCAGTCCCACACATCAGCCACCCCACCCATTGAAACATAAATGAGCTGCATCCAGTTCAATCAGAGTGCCTACAGCTGTTGCATTAGTTGCAAATTGATATTTCTCCCACCAAGCGATTGCATCACCCATTGAAGCAGATAGGCTCCCTGTCATCAGCTGACTAGTGAGTAAGGTCTCGGCCGCATAGCAACCTGGGAAACATCCAAGACAACAGTCATTTTGTATGCTGATAAAAATAAATATTGGGGTGAATATCACATAAGAATTGTGAGAAAACCGTCACACACAGGTACAGACACTATATTATTAACTACACTAACTTTACAGTCCCTGTAGCATAGTCAAATAAAAAAAATTATTGGAATTTCCCTTTAAACATGTTTTGCACTATCCATATTTGTGAAGTGTTGGTGTTGCACCATGGTCAATCTACTCTGATGCATCAGGCATTGGTGGGTGGAAATCCTGGCTGATCCATGCCTGATTCATCTTCACAAAGGTCAGTCTCTTCACATTTTACGTAGACAGACGAGTTCTACATGGGATTATTATGGCCCCTGCCGCACTAAACACCCGCTCTGATGGCACACTACTGGCCAGGCAGGACAGCCTTTCCAGCGCAAAATCAAGTTTGGCTGTCCAGAAGTCCAGAGGATCTTCAAGGTGTGTTGAGATGGTCATGTCAATGTATGCCATCACCTGCTGGTTCAGGTCCTCCTCCAGGTCTACCTGCTGCTGATGAGTTGCTTCACTATGCGAGTGAAGAAAGCTACTCATCAATGACTGTAGACTCAAGCTGCTGCTGATGGAGCTGGTACTGCACCTGCCACCCCACCCCTCCCAGCAGCCATGGCAGTGGAAGGTGAGCGCAGAGGGCCCCCTGATTCAGACCTGCGAGAGGATGGACGATGGTGCAGATAGGCATCGGCCAACTGACTACGTAGGATGTCTCTCTAGTAGGTCAGTTTGTCCTCCCTCTCAGTGGGTGAGAAAAAGGCCCCTATTTTGTGCCGGAAGCGAGGGTCCAATAAGGTGGAGAGCCAGAAGTCCTCCCACTGCCGAATGGTAACAATTCGGCATTCATTATGCAAGCAAGTGAGCATGCATCGTGCCATTTGTGCAAGTGACTCGGAGGGACTCCCTGCCTCCATCTCCACTGCATACTGCCACAGTGGGTCTGGGTCCTCTGTCTCTGTTCGTATAGTTGGTCCAACATATGGAGGGTGGAATTCCAATGTGTGGAAATGTCGCAAATCAGACTATCTTGGGGGATACCGTTCTGACGCTGCAGCTCAAGGAGGGTGTGCTTTGCGGTGTACGAGTGGCTTAAGTGCATGCAAAGTTTCCTTTCCATTGTTAAGATGTCTTGCAGATGGGGGGGAACACTTCAGGAACCACTTTGCAACTAGATTGAACACGTGTGCCAAGTAGGGCGCATGGCTCAGGCTTCCTTGTCGCAGCACAGACACGATGTTCTTCCCGTTGTCGGTCACCATGGTTACCATTTCCAGTTTTCATGGAGTAAGCCATGATTTGATTTCTTTATGAATGACTTTTAGCAGTTTCTCCCCTGTGTGACTCCATTCACCAAGGCAAACAATGTAAAGAACAGTGTGACACCGCCGTCCCTGCACACATGGTATGCTGGACGAGCACTGAGACTTGTCCGTGCAGTAGAGTTGCTGTTGTAGCTGTGCAGGAATTTTCATGTGAAAATTCATAGTAAAATTTGCACAGTGCGCATGCGCAATTATATCTCACCTAAAAGATGGGAGGGATCAGTGTCTTCTGACTGGAAGTGCCAATATTTGTGAATATTTGCATATCCGTGAATATTTGCATACTTGCATATATTCGCATATTTGAAAAAAATACATTCGTCATTACAAATATATCACTATATTCTATATATTCGCGAAATTGCGAAGTACCGATATTCAAGGAATAAATTCATATTTCAACACTAGTAGTCACTGCCATGCACTTTGGTACACACCGACAGGCTCACCTTCTGTTCCACAAAAGTGTGCAGGGCTGGTACTTCCTTCTTCCCAAAGAAATGACGGCTTGGGACTCTCCACCTCGGCTCGGCACAAGCCATCAGTTCTCTGAAAGGTGCAGAATCCTCCACTTGAAAAAGGAGAGACTGCAGCACCAGCATCTTTGACAGGAGCACATCCACCTTCTGCGCCGTTGGATGAGTGGGCGCATGCTGTTGTCTCTTGGACATGGCTTTGCCGATGGATGACTGACTCAAAGTAGGAGGAGCAGGAGCATCTGGAGCAACAGAAGATGGGTATGACACAGCTCCCTTCAGCTGAGGTGGTGGAGCCTTGGCTGGCTGAAACAGGGAGCATGCTGCTCCCTGTTTCAGCCAGCCAAGGCTCCACCACCTCAGATGCAGCAGTCTAGACCACCACATCGGAGCCACGGTTCTCCCAGGCCGCTTTATGGTGACGCTGCATATGTTGACGCAGAGCCGTGGTGCCAACATTGGGACCCTGGCCACGCTTCACCTTCTGCCGACACATCTTACATGTGGCCATGTTAACCTCCTCCGGATGCTTGATGAAAAACTGCCACACCGCCGAGTAGCTGATTTAGATGTACATATGTGGTATGCACTTATGAGGGGAGAACAATGCGCTACAGCTCGCTTAAAAAAGTATTTGCGTACAACACCAGCCTGTGAGTACTTTTGCCTGGCCTTTCATAATATCTAGGTCCTTGATACTTTAACAGGAACAAAATAGTACACCACTTAGATGTACGTATGTGGTATGCACTTATGAGGAGAGAACAATGCACTACATTACGCTTAAAAAAGTATTTCTGTACAACACCAGCCGATGAGTACTTTTGCTTGGTCTTTCACAGTATCTAGGCCCTTCAGACTTTAACAGATGCTCGCATGTGGTATGCACTTATGAGGAGAGAACAATGCTCTCCAATATGCTTAAAAAATTATTTGTGTACAACACCAGCAGTACACACCAGTGCTGCAGCACACAGTCGCTGTCTTCTACACCCAAAATTGCACTTTCTCTCTCAATCTCACTTCCTCCCCTATCAGTGCTTCTAGGCAGGATTTGTGCTTGAGCTGAATCGCTGCTGTTCTGTGCAACACACTGCTCTATGTCCCTCTCTGTAATAGAACGCTGTAGTGACTGGGAGGTGAATTGCTGCAGTAACAATGCTTTTCTGTGCAACACACACTGCTCTCTGTCCCTCTGTGCAGCAGAACGCTGATGTGACTAGGAGGGGAATCGCTCCTGGAAAACACTGGCCACTTTTCTGGCCAACACACAGCGCTGTCTGTCCCTCTCTGTCTCTCTGCAATGAAAGGTTGAAGTGATTGCCCGCATTATGGCTGCCGATATATATATACGGCTGTGACATCCCAGGGGTGACTGGCTGCTGATAGGCTGCATGCTGCATGTAATTCAGGGTCATCCTACCTACCCTTGTTCCTGCCTTCCCAGGATTCCTTGCCCCATGTCCTCACATGTGGCTCCACCATTTTAGATACCCTAAAGCCTGGACTGCAATAAATGGAGTTTAATGAAGCGTTTTGCGCGATCGTATCACGCCTATATTCGCATTCATTTTCAATTTGAATTTTTCCTGAAATTCGTAACGAATTTGGATTCGTCAGATCCGATTAGCTTATCCCTAGCCGTGATCGTGACATCACGGCTATGCTCCCTCGTGACGTCATGCCACCCCTCCTCCATACATGTCTATGGGAGATACTCCCCCTCCCATAGACATGAATGGAGGGGTGTGGCATGACTTCACGAGGGGCGGGGCTGTGACATCACAGCCATTGCCGTAGGAACCCGGCAATTTGTTTAGAACGCCAGCTGCTGTGGGAGCAGTGGAATCCCTGCGATCAGACATCTTATCTCCTATCCTTTGCAGCGGAGTAACCCTTTAAAGGTAAATGTCCAACAAGCAATGTTGTTATCCCACAAAGACAAGCGGTGGGACACTGCAGATGTATCATGCGTTTATGTCTTATCGAGATACATACAAGTTTTCTAATATATGATAACATTAGGTAATATGAGCACAAGCAATATCTCGAATGCTTCAACTCTTTCATTACATGTTATAGAAGTGTTCTTCTCGACCCCATCATTGTTCTAATAGCAATAATTGTGAACGTCTTACAAGATTAAACTGCGCCTCTGTCTTTTCCTTTGAACTGTAGCCTGTGTTTGTTGTCAGGAACAAGAACTCTTCTTCCGATTCAAGTTGCTTCCTACCATACATCTGCTCAGAATGCTAATTTGTTATAGTTCTGTTCCATACCTTATACTTATTGTCTTCTTATCCCTTGATACTTTCATGAAGTCTTAGCCCCCTCCCCTTTGCCTTCATCCTTATCCAGCTCACTTATCATGTAATCTGGGCCTTTCTAAATATAGAAGAAGGAATGCAGAAGATGAGAGCCACAAAACACAATGCAGGAAGGTGATGGAAAGTTTCTTTCTTCGAGAACTCCTCTGTGATAGTTCCCATTTTTGGTGGAATAGTAAAACATATGGAAACCCCAAGACGCATATAACAGCTGGTGTGGGCATGTAAGTCTCCTGTCTACAGCCAGTGGAAGCATTTTCACATAAGCGATGTCTTCAGGATTGACTCCTTCAGATGAAGACATTTTTTTTAGAAGGTATATTGCTAATAGATCGATGGGTGTTAACCCCTTTAAATCGTACCTGTCATATCACAGAAAAAAATGCTTCTATATATTACTTACTATGTCCTTTAGATTCTTTACATGTATTTTCATGTTTCCAGCTTCTGTATTTGGCTCACAAATTCCTTTGTTTTGCTGCTCCCTTATTCTGACATTCACTGCTCAGGAAGGGGCATGTCCCAGATAAGCACTGAGCCCGCCTTCACTCAACATGCATTCACTTCCTCCCTTTGTTTGCTGTGTGTTGGGTCTGTTTTCATGCTGCAGTATGACAGAGGTGACCACAGAAAAGTGCTAATCCCAACCCCACTTCCTGTGCTTTAGGTGGGACAAAGATGATGCTGCAGTCTGACAGGATTATGTTCCGGATGATAATGGGGACCCCCCCTTTTTTTTTATAAGCCGTACTTTCTATAAAAAGGAGATCAACTTTTTTATGTCGTATATTAGAAAGGTTAATGTTTTGCCAAGATGTACAAAATAGAAAAAGTTTTTGAACCTGACAGAGATCATTTAAGCACACAGCCAATTTTCATTTTTGTGTTTTAATGTTTTCCTCCTCATCTTTTTAGAGCCATAACTCTTTTATTTTTCCATCCACAGACCCATATGAGGGTTTTTTTGTGGGCTTGTTTTTTGTGTGACCAATTGTACTTTTCAATGACATCTTTCGCTTTACCATAAAGTGTACAACACAACCAAAAATATTATTTGTGGCAGGAAATTTTTACACAGTGCACTTTATGCTAAAACTGACACGTTCTCTTTATTTACACGGATGACTCAGGGATTCTCCTACTGATATTTTGTGAATCATACATCCCTCCCCCCCCCCCTTGCATTATGTAAAACAATATATACATATTCTCTGGCATATTCCTTTAAATACTTATGAGCTATTCCCTCCAGTTATAATAAGACGTTGGTAATTATCGCTAACTTCACAAACACATGATGCAAACTGGCAATGGTTCAAGTCAACGGCATCCTGGCAACTAAGATCCTGGCAACTGGCTGAACTTATCAACAAATTATCCATGGGCCCGACATCCCATACAAGTCTGCGGAGGCACATCTGTGCAGGAAAAGGTTTGTGAAATAATAGAAAGGCTACAGGAGGCTGAGGTCATCACCGATGAAATATTGTTGGCTGACTGAAGAGATTCAGAACAAGTTAATTTTTATATACAGTATCACTGAAAAAAACTCTGAAGAGGAATCCCAGAACTGGAATCATGAAGACAAAATGGATTTCTCTCTTATGGGACACCAAATGTGCAGCAAGGTGTGAGAGTTCAGAAAGATCAATTATTAAAGGAGTTCTCCAGTTCTCCTGGCCGCGGGGTGGGTTTCCGACCCAACAGTCCCCAGGAAGGGAGCTTGTTGGAGCTTGTTGAGCCCCGTATGAAGCAGATTACTTTTTCAAATCACTTTTTGTCATTTCTACATCAGTAGAGTGAGAAACCTCATAATGTTACCATCTTTCTAAGACAAGTCAGAAATAATATGTGTAGAAAACCTTACTCCACCATGGTCACGTGCCAAAAACTGGTAACGAAAATGCAAATGAATTAATAGAGAATTACTGGTGCATAAAAATGAAAAAGAAACTCGGTCACTCACCACTGCTGCAACAACAAAGACTTTATTCCAAAACTTAGTTCATGGCACACACCATGGCATGGAATGGAAAGGAGAGAGGCAGGGGGTACCAGTGGGACAGTTTCGTGCCTTGCATCTGCGTGGCTTGAAGAAGTGCCAACAAGGCACGAAACTGCGCTGTCCCACGGGTACCCCCTGCCTCTCACCTTTCCCTGCCATGCCATGGTGTGTGCCATGAACTAAGCTTTGGAATAAAGTCTTTGTTGTTGCAGCAGTGGTGAGTGACCAAGTTTCTTTTTCATCTTTATGCACATGTATATGGATTCTGCTACGCTCTGAGCAACGCCAGGCTGCTTTTTCCGAGATCCGGTTTGCAATACTTCCCACACTTACATGCAGAAATAGAGGACCAGTAGTGCTAGTCTACATTTTGCCTTTTGAAACATTGTTAGTACAGAATTAGTTCCTAAAAGAAGAAGACCACATTCCTAAAAATTAACTCCAAAGTACAGGTGCAAGAAGAATGACAACATTTCTCCTTTGGTTTTGCCTATTTGGAATCTGTTATTTGGTATGCTGTGTAGAATTCTGTACAAAGGGTTTTTGTATCCACCTAAGGATAAACAATGTAACTGTTACATAAAAAGGAAAGGGTTATTTTGTTATAAACTGGAATTAGAAGCTTCTAATGAAACTTTGTTCCCATAGTGGGGATAACATTTGGTCATTTTAGTCTTATCTGCTGCCTGTCGGTCGGGCCAGTCTAATGAAGTAAAAGGAGAGGAGCTTAGATTGTTCCATGTATAGTCCCACCACTGTCTGTCCACTGGTCCCGGCCATCATCACCTTATCTACTGCCAGCAGCCCAGAGAGCAGCTTCCTGACTACAAAGGGACAGTCTCGCTGTGCACTATTCACGGAGCATATGACGAATGTTAGACCAGTCAATATCCTGTCATACAGGAGGTGCCAGATTTGCTCGAACTGCTAGAAGTGACTCACTCAGTAATGCTCCAGTTTTCCATTACCACATTATAAATAATGTGCACAAACATAAGTGTAAATCTGGCTTATATTTGCCAACATTGCTTCATAAAATAGTAGAATGTATACAGTTTAAGAATGCGGAGTTCATAGGAACTTTAAAACTATTTAGCATTTGTAGTATCACTATCCTTCAGGACCCACTACCCATCTGTCTGTTAGGGGTTCTGAGTGCTGTGATAAAGCTCTTCAAAAAAAAAAAAAAAAACACTTGGGGACATATTTAAAACTTTTTACGTCAACATTTTTGAGTTTCAAACCAAAATATGGTCGAGAAAAGTTTTCATCAAATATTCAAAGGGTTCTCCAGAAAAATGAAACAAAGTTTACACTATGCACATCAGTTTGTCAAAAGTTTCCTGTTTTTACATGATATCTCAAAGGGTTAGAGTCAATTTTTTCTATTAAAAAAAAATGTAGTGTACATGTACGGCGCTGTGCCCTGCTAATTAGAGCTCCGTGACATAGCAGGTTTACAGTCTATGAAGAGAGCGCCGGAACTGCAGCCAGAGACCCGCTACTAATTGTGGGCATCAGCAGTCACAATGATGTCCGCCATTAACACTTTAGATGCCAAGATCAATACTAATCACGGCATCTAAAGTATAAGGGGACTTTTTGATACTTATTGGAGTACTCGCAGCACGATCATAGGGGTACGATGAGTGAAGATGGTGGATGGAGGTCTCCTTACCTGCTCCATGCCAATGCTCTTGGATGTATTTCTATGGTCTGCCTTCTGACACAGCCACAATAATTATTTGTAAAACTAGCTGAGTACCCGGCATTGCCCAGTTTTTCTTACCTAATCCTTGTGGGGGAGGAAAAGCAACAAAGGAGAAAACGTTTGTCCTCATATCCCGACCCCATATCCCCTTCTCATATCCCGACCTCATATCTCGATCTCATATCCCGTCCTCATATCCTGTCCCCATATCCTGTTTTCAAATCCCAACCTCATATCACCTCCTCATGCAGGGGCTCTGTTGTGGTAAAGATATTGTAAGCTGAAAATTAAAGGGGTGTGGCTTAAAAGGTGGGTGTGTATTTTCAAGATGGGGTATGGCATGAGGGGAGGGTGTGGCTTGCCAGTCGGACTGACGCATTCACCAGGAGATGCAGAGCAGAGCTTGTGGAGCAAGGCACCAGAAGTCCTAAATACTTGCATGGTACTTGAAACAAAAAAAAACATCCTTAACATAAGGGGGTAGATTAGGGTTAAGTTAACTATTATATATTTTTATTTAACATATAAGTAACGTGTGACAAAGAATTATTAAAATATCTTCAGCAGTAGGGAAGTTATGCTAGAACATACATTTCCCATATATTTGCTTTGGACTTTAAACAAAAACCCCGACCCTCGCAAATGAGGGTAGGTTAGGGTTAAATTAACTATCCTATATTTGTAGCGGACATATAAGTAACATGGGTGGTAAGTAACAGCGATGGGTACATGTGGGATAGCAAGGTCGGAACCCTGTACCACCTGGTTAAAATTTTGTAGTTGGTCTCCTGGGCCTTAGTGGAAATAGATGCTTAATGACAGAAAGAAAAAGCATGGGACCACTCACCATCAGGCAGAGGATGGCCCAAGTCTTTTTCCCATGAGAGCTTAAAAGGAATCGGGTCATTCTTAAGTTCGTCTAGTAAGAGAGAATATTGGGAATATTGACATTGAAGGCGAGCCAAGCGTGACGAATCCCCCACCAGGTCCGATAAGGGCTTCAGACCCGATTGTGACAGTGCACCGTGAAATGTAGGACCCCCCCCCTTCAGGGTCAAAAAAGTAGGGGCCGAGAACGCAGGAGGGAAGTCTAGGTTGTTAAAAATCGGGGTGAGTGGACCATCAGAGGAGTACAAGGACATATTAGATAAGTAGGTGTGGCGTGTTTTAAGAATTAAATCCAAAATAGGCGGAAGATCTACATTGCCCCGGGAAGTCGATGGGAGACGTCTTAACCAGAGTACAGATGTAGGGTCCATTTTGGCCATATAGGCCTCAAACAACACCCATTGTTTATCATGTCGACTGTGGAAGCTATCTAGGACTCTGGAAAGCACTGCAGCCAAGTAGTATAAGTGGTAGCTTGGCAGAGACAAACCCACATCGGTTTTACGTTTGTTTAGTACCTGTCGCGCTATACGAGCACGCTTCCGCGCCCATATAAAGGTGGATTGGAGAGCCGCCAGTTCTTTAAAGAAGGAGCTGGGTATGTGAGTGGGGATGCTAGAAAAAAGATAGAGGAGTCGTGGCAATATATTCTTTTTAAAGATATTTATGCGCCCCAACCATGAGAAATCTTTGCGATCCCATTTAGTGAGATCTGATTTAAGGGTCAAGAGGAGGGGAGGAGAGTTCAAAAAGAACGATTCTGTCAGATCCACTGGTACTTGGATACCTAAATAGCGTAATGAACGCCTCTGCCACTTGAAAGGGTAATTCTGCTGGAGCAGACGGGCAACGTCCGGGGTCAGGGTAATGTTAAGTGCCTCACTCTTGGTGGGGTTCAATTTGTAATTGCTGTACTCCGAGAAATGACGCAAAGTGGCAAGTGGAGAGGGTAGAGACGTGACTGGAGAGGAGACATAAAGCAGGATATCGTCCGCGAATGCCGAGCATTTGCAATGCGACGAGGGCAGGGATAACCCTCTAATATCCGGGTTGTTACGGATGGCTACCAGGAGGTGTTCTATGCACAGGACATAGAGGAGAGGCAAAAGGGGGCACCCCTGCCTCGTCCCATTGCAAATCCTGAAGGGCTCGGACAGCTGTCCATTGACTCTGATCTGGGCATGAGGAGACGTGTAGAGGGCTAGGATCATACGTAGCATCTGTGGTCCTAGGCCTATTTGTGAGAGGGTTCCCTCCAAAAACTATCCTATATTTTAAGTGGACATATAAGTAACATGTGACCAAGTATTATGGAAATATCTCCAGCCGTTTGGAAGTTATGCAGTAACATATATTTCCCATAGACTTGTATGGGACTTTAAACAAAAACCCCGACCCTGGAAAATGGTGATATATGGTGAGTAAGGGTTAAATCACCTATCCTATGTTTGTTGTTGACATATAAGAAACATGTGTGACAAGCCGTTTGGATGTTTCTGTGGAACATACAACCACACACATTGAGTTTTATATATATATATATATATATATATATATATATAGATGAAAGATCTCACTACAAAGTACAATAGTTCCTGCAAAAACAAGTCCTAATATGGGTTTGTGAATGAAAAAAAAAAAAAAAAAAAAAAAATTATGGCTCTTAGAAGGTCAGTAGGAAAAACAAAAATGCCTCAGCTTCCCCTTCAGACATGTTACCTCTCCTCTGTGTTACCTCTTCTCCTCACATTTGTCAATTGTCTGGGCACTAAAAGCGCAATGGCGGTATATTATGCAAGATTCCCTTGTTCCCTCCAGGAATTTTCCGAGATTTAGAATTTGATGCCTAACTTAGATATTTTTGGTGTGTAAACCCCCACAGGTGCCACGGAAAAACTGAGAGAGTGTTGTGCAAATGAATTCTCCAATATATGACTGATATTCCTGTAACAGACATTACAGATTACAGTAGTTTTTCAATATCTCCCTCACTGTGTGTTTTAATTTTTTTATTACGTTTAATTTTGCTTTATACACAAGTGTACTCAATAATGTTATTGTATGTAGCAAAAAAGTTATATATTGTATTGTCTGTTTGCTTTTAAATGTAAGTCCAAGGGAAATGTGTCTGTGTCTGCTATGGTGACGCCCAGCAAAAATGAATTTAGCGAGCACAATACAACTGGAAGACATTGGGAGATATCAAAACCTGGGCAAATGAACAGTGGGACAGTTGCCCATAGCAACCAATCAGATTAAAGGTTTAATTTTCCAGAGGCCATTTTAAAAAATAAGAAAGAGAAATAGACAAAACGCGCTTCCTTGTGCGGGATCACCAAGCATAAAATGGAAAATTCTTGGAGGGAGGAATCGTGCTCACCTGGACAGGTTGTGCAATTTCAGGAACAACACTTTCAGGCACAACACTATGGCTTCCCACACCGAAAACATCGGTGTAACATGCAGATAAGGGAAAGAAGGTGGAAGTGGGAAGTGGTGTCCGCGCTGCAGCACGGACACCACTTCCCACTTCCACCTTCTTTCCCTTAACTGCATTTTAAAAATTAAAGACGCAATCTGGTTGCTATGGGCAACTGATCACGGTTTCTTTACCCAGGTGTTAAGTCTCCCACAATGTTGTCTGGGTAGCCAGCCAATCAGCGGCCAGGATCTGCCATTCAATCGAGGGCTTATGCAAAGAATTTTATTGTGGCTTTCACTCTTGTTCAGTTCCTGTGGTATTCTATTGAGGCAACATCTCAAACGAATCTCTCCTTGTACAGGTAAGGCTCGGCAGCTGTCGGCAGGTTTCGGCGCCTGTTGACAGATTTTGGCACCTGTCTGTAGATCTCGGCACCTGTCTGCAGATTTAAGCACCTAAGAGGCCTGTTGGCAGATCTCGGCACCTGTTTGTTGGTTCTCATCAAATTTCAATACCTGTTGGCATATCTGTGGGCGGATCTCATCAGATTCCAGCACCTATCGGCAGATCTGGGTAACAATTTGCAGATTTCGCCAAATCTGGGCACCTGTCAACAGATTTCACCACCTGCCTGCAGATCTTTGAAATTTTCAGCATCTGTCGGCAGATTTTGGTACCTGTTGGCACCTGTCAGCAGATCCCGGCACCTGTCAGCAGATTTCCCCAGATCTCGGCACCTGTTGGCAGATCTCAGCCACTTGTCGGCAGATCTCCGCACCTGTCTGCAGATCTTGGCATATTTGAGCACCTCTCTGCAGATTTTGGCACTTGTGGTCAGATTTCGCCAGATCTCTGCACCTGTCTGCAGATCTCTGCACCTGTCAGTAGATCTTGGCAGATTTCGGCAACTGTCGCCTGTCAGCATATATCATCAGATTTCGTCATTTTCCGGTTGATCCCGGCACCTATCTGGAAATTTCGGCACTTGTCAGCAGATTTTGGCACCTGCTGCTAGATTTCGGCACCTGTCAGCATATAAGAGCCATTCGGCCCATTGAGTCTATCCAATAATAAGATAGGGCCAGGAGTTTATGGAATTTAAGTTTAAAAACCTAACTGTATAAATATGCTATACACAGACAATAAATTGGTATTTGTGCAATGTACAAGGGGCCATTGAATGAAGTGGTTGAAGAATTCTCCAAAGTGATTGGTTGAGCAGGAATTGCCTGTGTGTCAAGCAAAGAACCTATAGAATAACAATGTGATTTTAATTTTTTTATTTTAAACCAACTTTGCTCATCTAGCACCAGACAACCCCTCTAAGCTCCATAAATAAAACAGGAAAATCCCTGAAATGTTACAATGTATATTGATCCGCTGGTACTGACTGTGGTCTGAGGAAAACTCTCCAATCCATCAATTATGAAAATCAACAAAAAATTCTAGATTTCATAGGCTTTAAAGGGAAAAAAAATCTCTTTTATAATTTTTTTTGTCTCCAACTTTCCAGGTAAAACTGTATTTTTTTAACAGAAGGTGGCAGCAGAGAAGGCGATGACAGATATTCTATGCAAACTGGGGAATTAAAATCTCAAAAGAAGAATGTATGTGAAGTTGAATCCATTCAACCAGATTGTTCCAAGAAGCACAATATACACCAGTGGTCTCCAAACTGTGGACCTCCAGCTGTTGCAGAAGTAAAGCTTCCGTGGTCTCCAAACTGTGGACCTCCAGCTGTTGCAAAACAACAACTGCCAGCATACCCAGACAGCTGTTGGCTGTCTGGGCATTCTGGGAGTTGTGGTTTTGCAACAGCTGAAGGTCCACAGTTTGGAATCCACTGCCATACACTCACAATTGTTACAGTCATGGCCGTAAATGTTCTGAAATTTTTCTAGAAAATGAAGTATTTCTCACAGAAAAGGATTGCAGTAACACATGTTTTGCTATACATATGTTTATTCCCTTTGTGTGTATTGGAACTAAACAAAAAAATGGAGGAAAAAAGCAAATTGGACATAATGTCACACTGTTACGCCGAGCGCTCCGGGTCCCTGCTCCTCCCCGAAGCGCTCGCGGCGTTTCTCTCCCTGCAGCGCCCCGGTCAGACCCGCTGACCGGGAGCGCTGCACTGACATGGCCGGCGGGGATGCGATTCGCATAGTGGGATGTGCCCGCCCGCGAATCGCATCCCAGGTCACTTACCTGTCCCGGCCCCCGGCTGTCATGCTCTGGCGCGCGCGGCTCTGCTCTCTAGGGCGCGCGCGCGCCAGCGCTCTGAGATTTAAAGGGCCAGTGCACCAATGATGTGCCTGGCCCAATCACCCTGATTAGCTTGCACCTGTTCCTTGCCCTACTTATACCTCACTTCCCCTGCACTCCCTTGCCGGATCTTGTTGCCTTAGTGCCTTGAGAAAGCATTACTGTGTTTACCCATACTGTGTTCCTGACCTCCTGCTATTGCCATATTGACTACGAACCTTGCCGCCTGCCCCGACCTTCTGCTACGTCTGACCTTGTCTCTGCCTAGTCCTTCTGTCCCACGCCTTCTCAGCAGTCAGCGAGGTTGAGCCATTGCTAGTGGATACGACCTGGTTGCTACCGCCGCAGCAAGACCATCCCGCTTTGCAGCGGGCTCTGGTGAATACCAGTAGCATCTTAGAACCGGTCCACCGGCACGGTCCTCCACGCCAATCCCTCGCTGACACAGAGGATCCACAACCAGCTAGCCGAATCGTGACAGTAGATCCGGCCATGGATCCCGCTGACGTGCCGCTGCCAAGTATCGCTGATATATCCACGCTGGTCGCCCAGCAATCCCGACTGATCACCCAACAAGAAAACCAGTTGTCGTACTTGACCACCATGACACAGTAACTTCAGTCACAGCTTCAGCAACTTCAGCCACAGCTACAGCAACTTCAGTCACAGCTACAGCAGCTGCAACAGCAACAACCATCTCCTCCGCCGGCTCCTGCACCTCCTCCGCAGCGAGCGGCCGCTCCTAACCTCCGCTTGTCCCTGCCGGACAAATTTGATGGGGACTCTAGACTCTGCCGTGGTTTTCTGTCACAATGTTCCCTACATTTGGAGATGTTGTCGGACCAATTTCCTAAAGAACGGTCGAAGGTGGCTTTCGTGGTCAGTCTCCTGTCTGGGAAGGCTTTGTCTTGGGCCACACCGCTCTGGGACTGCGATGACCCTGTCACCGCCTCTGTACACTCCTTCTTCTCTGAGGTTCGCAGTGTCTTCGAGGAACCAGCCTGAGCTTCTTCTGCCGAGACTGCCCTGCTGAACCTGGTCCAGGGTAATTCTTCAGTAGGCGAGTACGCCATCCGATTTCGTACTCTCGCTTCCGAATTATCTTGGAACAACGAGGCTCTCTGCGCGACCTTTAAAAAAGGCCTATCCAGTAACATCAAAGATGTGCTGGCCGCACGAGAGATTCCTGCCAACCTGCATGAACTTATCCATTTGGCCACCCGCATTGACATGCGTTTTTCGGAAAGACACCAGGAACTCCGCCAGGAAAAAGACCTTAATCCCTGGGCACCTCTCTCTCGGTATCCCTTGCAATATACCCCTGTGCCTCCCGCCGAGGAGCCTATGCAAGTAGATCGGTCTCGCCTGACTATTGAAGAGAGGTCTCGCCGTAGGGATAAAAATCTATGTCTGTACTGCGCTAGTACCGAACATTTCTTGGTGAATTGCCCTATTCGTCCTCCACGTCTGGAAAATGCACGCACGCAACCTGCTCATGTGGGCCTGGCGTCTCTGGGTACGGAGTCTGCTTCTCCATCTCTCTCTGTGCCTGTACGGATTTCTCCTTCTGCCAACTCCTCCTTCTCTGCTGTGGCCGTCTTGGACTCTGGTTCTTCTGGAAATTTTATTCTGGCCTCTTTGCTTGATACGTACTGCATCCCGGTGACCCGTCTCATCAAGCCGCTTTATATTTCTTCGGTCAACGGGGTCAAGCTGCACTGCACTGTGCGTTATCGCACAGTGCCCCTGCTTATGAACATTGGACCGCATCTCGAGGAAATTGAATTTTTGGTTTTGCCCGGCTGTACCTCTGAAATCCTCCTCGGTCTGCCATGGCTCCAGCACCATTCTCCCACCCTTGACTGGACCACCGGGGAGATCAAGAATTGGGGTCCTGCTTGCCGCAAGGAGTGCCTCACGTCTGCTCCCAGCCCCGTCTGTCGGTCCTCAGTGTCTCCTCCTGTGCCTGGTCTCCCCAAGGCCTGTCAGGACTGTGCCGTGCCCCCTCATAGTCCCCGTCCTGGTGACACTCTGCCCCGTGTCAAACCTCACCCTCTGCCCCCCTCCCCATTCCCACTCCTTCTGGACTGTCTGCCATGCATGGGCATACCCAGGACTTCGCTGTCCCCCGGAGGGAGACTCTACAGTCGCTCCCGATGTCCTCGTCCTCTGTGGAGCGACATCCCGACAAAAAGAGGGGGAGACCTAAGGGGGGGGGGTACTGTTACGCCGAGCGCTCTGGGTCCCTGCTCCTCCCCGAAGCGCTCGCGGCGTTTCTCTCCCTGCAGCGCCCCAGTCAGACCCGCTGACCGGGAGCGCTGCACTGACATGGCCGGCGGGGATGCGATTCGCATAGTGGGACGCGCCCGCCCGCGAATCGCATCCCAGGTCACTTACCTGTCCCGGTCCCCGGCTGTCATGCTCTGGCGCGCGCGGCTCCGCTCTCTAGGGCGCGCGCGCGCCAGCACTCTGAGATTTAAAGGGCCAGTGCACCAATGATGGTGCCTGGCCCAATCACCCTGATTAGCTTGCACCTGTTCCTTGCCCTACTTATACCTCACTTCCCCTGCACTCCCTTGCCGGATCATGTTGCCTTAGTGCCTTGAGAAAGCATTACTGTGTTTACCCATACTGTGTTCCTGACCTCCTGCTATTGCCATATTGACTGCGAACCTTGCAGCCTGCCCCGACCTTCTGCTACGTCTGACCTTGTCTCTGCCTAGTCCTTCTGTCCCACGCCTTCTCAGCAGTCAGCGAGGTTGAGCCGTTGCTAGTGGATACGACCTGGTTGCTACCGCCACAGCAAGACCATCCCGCTTTGCGGCGGGCTCTGGTGAATACCAGTAGCATCTTAGAACCGGTCCACCGGCACGGTCCACGCCAATCCCTCGCTGACACAGAGGATCCACAACCAGCTAGCCGAATCGTGACACACACCAAGCTCCAAAAATGTGATGGACAAAATTATTAGCACCCTTAACTTAATATTTGGTTGCACACCCTTTGGAAAACATAACTGAAATCAGTCGCTTCCTATAACCATCAATAAGCTTCTTACACCTCTCAGCCGGAATGTTGGACCACTCTTCCTTTGCAAACTGCTCCAGGTCTCTCTTATTGGAAGGGCGCCTTTTCCCAACAGCAATTTTAAGATCTCTCCACAGGTGTTCAATGGAATTTAGATCTGGACTCATTGCTGCCACTTCAGAACTCTCCAGCGCTTTGTTGCCATCCATTTCTGGGTGCTTTTTGATGTATGTTTGGGGTCATTGTCCTGCTGGAAGACCCAAGATCTCAGACGCAAACCCAGCTTTGAAAATTTTTGAAATTTGCTGCTCTACTTTGAAGCCCTCTAATTTTTCCAAAAAGTAAAAATATGTCCATTTTATGATGCCAACATAAAGTGGACATATTGTATTTGTGAATAAAAATAAAATTTATTTGGAATATCCATTTTCCTTACAAGCAGAGAGCTTCAAAGTTAGAAAAATGCTAAATTTTCTAAATTTTCATGACATTTTTGCATTTTTCACAAAAAAAGGATGCAACTAATGCCGAAAATTACCACCAAAATAAAGTAGAATATGTCACGAAAAAACAGTCTCAGAATCAGAATATTCGGTATAAGCATCTTAGAGTTATTAATGCTTAAAGTGACGGTGGTCAGATGTGCAAAAAATGCTCTGATCCTAAGGTGTAAAATGGCCTGGTCCTTAAGAGGTTAAGGGGTAAAAGGGGTACTCCAGTGGAAGAGTTTTTTTTTTTTTTAAATCAACAGTTGTCAGAAAGTTAAGCAGATTTGTAAATGATTTTTATTTAAAAATCTTAATCCTTCCAGAACTTACAGTAGGGAAAAAAAGCATTTAGTCAGCCACCAATTGTGCAAGTTGTCCCACTTAAAAAGATGAGAGCGGCCTGTAATTTTCATCATAGGTATACCTCAACTATGAGAGACAGAATGAGAAAAAAAATCTATAAAATCACTGTCTGATTTTTAAAGAATTTATTTGCAAATAATGGTGGAAAATAAGTATGTGGTCAATAACAAAAGTTCATCTCAATGCTTTGTTATATACCATTTGTTGGCAATGACAGAGGTCAAACGTTTTCTGTAAGTCTTCACAAGGTTTTCACACACTGTTGCTGGTATTTTGGCCCATTCCTCCATGCAGATCTCCTCTAGAGCAGTGATGTTTTGGGGCGGTGTGTTTGGGATCAATGTAATTTTGAAAGACCCAGCCACATTTCATATTCAATGCCCTTGTTGATGGAAGGAGATTTCCACTCAAAATCTTATAATACATGGCCCCAATCATTCTTTACTTTACATGGATCATTTGTCCTGGTCCCTTGGCAGAAAAACAGCCCCAAAGCATAATGTTTCTACCCCCATGCTTCACAGTAGATATGGTGTTCTTTGGATTCAACTCATCATTCTTTCTCCACCAAATACGACGAGTTGAGGTTTTATCAAAAAGTTCTATTTTGGTTTCATCTGACCATATGGCATTCTACCAATACTCTTCTGGATCATCCAAATGCTCTCTAGAAAACTTCAGACGGGCCAAGGCTTAAGCAGGGCAACTGTCACGATGCCGGCTGGCAGGTAGTGGATCCTCTGTGCCAGAGAGGAATTGGCGTGGACCGTGCTAGTGGACCGGTTCTAAGTCACTACTGGTTTTCACCAGAGCCCGCCGCAAAGCGGGATGGTCTTGCTGCGGCGGTAGTGACCAGGTCGTATCCACTAGCAACGGCTCACCTCTCAGGCTGCTGAAGATAGGCGCGGTACAAGGGAGTAGACAGAAGCAAGGTCGGACGTAGCAGAAGGTCGGGGCAGGCAGCAAGGATCGTAGTCAGGGGCAACGGCAGGAGGTCTGGAACACAGGCTAGGAACACACAAGGAAACGCTTTCACTGGCACAATGGCAACAAGATCCGGCAAGGAAGTGCAGGGGAAGTGAGGTGATATAGGGAAGTGCACAGGTGAAGACACTAATTGGAATCACTGCGCCAATCAGCGGCGCAGTGGCCCTTTAAATCGCAAAGACCCGGCGCGCGCGCGCCCCAGGGAGCGGGGCCGCGCGCGCCGGGAAAGGACCGAGGGAGAGCGAGTCAGGTACGGGAGCCGGGGTGCGCATCGCGAGCGGGCGCTACCCGCATCGCGAATCGCATCCCGGCTGGAAGCGGAATCGCAGCGCCCCGGGTCAGTGGATCTGACCGGAGCGCTGCAGCGGGGAGAGTGTAGCGAGCGCTCCGGGGAGGAGCGGGGACCCGGAGCGCTCGGCGTAACAGTACCCCCCCCCTTGGGTCTCCCCCTCTTCTTAGAGCCTGAGAACCTGAGGAGCAGACTTTTGTCTAGGATGTTGTCCTCAGGTTCCCAGGATCTCTCTTCAGGACCACAACCCTCCCAGTCCACTAAAAAAAAAGTTTTCCCTCTGACCTTTTTAGAGGCTAAGATCTCTTTGACAGAGAAGATGTCCGAGGAGCCGGAAACAGGAGTGGGAGGAACAGATTTGGGAGAAAAACGGTTGAGGATGAGTGGTTTAAGAAGAGAGACGTGAAAGGCATTAGGGATACGAAGAGAAGGAGGAAGAAGAAGTTTGTAAGAGACAGGATTAATTTGACACAAAACTTTGAAAGGACCAAGATAGCGTGGTCCCAACTTGTAGCTAGGGACACGGAAGCGGACATATTTAGCGGAGAGCCATACCTTGTCTCCAGGGGAAAAAACGGGAGGAGCTCTTCTTTTCTTATCTGCGAACTTCTTCATGCGTGATGAAGCCTGTAAGAGAGAATTTTGGGTCTCTCTCCATATGATGGAAAGGTCACGAGAAATTTCATCCACAGCGGGTAGACCAGAGGGCAAGGGGGTAGGGAGGGGGGGAAGAGGGTGACGGCCGTACACCACGAAAAATGGGGATTTGGAGGAAGATTCAGAGACTCTGAAGTTATACGAGAATTCGGCCCATGGAAGGAGATCTGCCCAGTCATCCTGGCGGGAGGAAACAAAATGTCGCAAATAATCACCCAAGACCTGGTTAATTCTTTCTACTTGTCCATTGGACTGGGGATGATATGCAGAAGAAAAATTTAATTTAATCTTGAGTTGTTTACAGAGAGCCCTCCAGAATTTAGACACGAATTGGACACCTCTATCCGAGACGATCTGCGTAGGCAACCCGTGAAGACGAAAAATGTGTACAAAAAATTGTTTAGCCAACTGAGGCGCTGAAGGAAGACCAGGAAGAGGGATGAAATGTGCCATTTTGGAGAATCGATCAACGACCACCCAAATAACAGTGTTGCCACGGGAAGGGGGTAAATCAGTAATAAAATCCATACCAATCAGAGACCAAGGCTGTTCGGGGACAGGCAGGGGATGAAGAAAACCAGCGGGCTTCTGGCGAGGAGTCTTATCCCGGGCACAGATAGTGCAGGCTCGCACAAAGTCCACAACATCCGTCTCCAGAGTCGGCCACCAATAGAAGCGGGAGATGAGTTGCAGAGATTTCTTGATGCCCACATGACCTGCGAGATGGGAGGAGTGACCCCATTTGAGGATTCCGAGGCGTTGGCGTGGAGAAACAAAGGTCTTTCCTGGAGGAGTTTGCCTGATGAAGGCAGGAGAAGTGGAGATCAGGCAGTCAGGTGGAATGATGTGTTGCGGAGAGAGTTCAACTTCTGAGGCATCCGAGGAACGAGAGAGAGCATCGGCCCTAATGTTCTTATCGGCAGGACGAAAGTGAATCTCAAAATTGAACCGGGCAAAGAACAGAGACCACCTGGCCTGGCGAGGATTCAGCCGTTGGGCAGACTGGAGGTAGGAGAGGTTCTTGTGGTCGGTGTAAATAATAACTGGAAATCTTGATCCCTCCAGCAGATGCCTCCATTCCTCAAGTGCTAATTTAATGGCTAGAAGCTCTCGATCCCCGATGGAGTAGTTCCTCTCCGCCGGAGAGAAGGTCCTAGAAAAAAAACCACAAGTGACGGCATGCCCGGAAGAATTTTTCTGTAGAAGAACAGCTCCAGCTCCCACTGAGGAGGCATCAACCTCCAGTAGGAAGGGTTTGGAAGGGTCAGGTCTGGAGAGCACGGGAGCCGAAGAAAAGGCAGACTTGAGTCGTTTAAAGGCGTCTTCCGCTTGAGGAGGCCAGGACTTGGGATCGGCATTTTTTTTGGTTAAAGCCACGATAGGAGCCACAAGGGTAGAAAAATGTGGAATAAATTGCCTGTAATAATTGGCGAACCCCAAAAAGCGTTGGATAGCACGGAGTCCGGAGGGGCGTGGCCAATCTAAGACGGCAGAGAGTTTGTCTGGATCCATTTGTAGTCCCTGGCCAGAGACCAAATATCCTAGAAAAGGAAGAGATTGGCATTCAAACAGACATTTCTCAATTTTAGCATAGAGTTGATTGTCACGAAGTCTCTGAAGAACCATACGGACATGCTGGCGGTGTTCTTCTAGATTGGCCGAAAAAATTAGGATATCATCCAGATATACAACAACACAGGAGTATAACAGATCACGAAAAATTTCATTAACAAAGTCTTGGAAGACAGCAGGGGCGTTGCACAGGCCAAAGGGCATGACCAGATACTCAAAGTGTCCATCTCTGGTGTTAAATGCTGTTTTCCACTCATCCCCCTCTCTGATGCGGATGAGGTTATAGGCGCCTCTTAAGTCCAATTTAGTAAAGATGTGGGCACCTTGGAGGCGATCAAAGAGTTCAGAGATGAGGGGTAGGGGGTAGCGGTTCTTAACCGTGATTTTATTAAGACCGCGGTAGTCAATGCAAGGACGTAGGGAGCCATCTTTTTTGGACACAAAGAAAAATCCGGCTCCGGCAGGAGAGGAGGATTTACGGATAAAGCCCTTTTTTAAATTTTCCTGGACGTATTCAGACATGGCAAGAGTCTCTGGGGCAGAGAGAGGATAAATTCTGCCCCGGGGTGGAGTAGTGCCCGGGAGGAGGTCGATAGGACAATCATAAGGCCTGTGAGGAGGTAGAGTCTCCGCTTGTTTTTTGCAGAAAACATCCGCGAAGTCCATATAGGCCTTAGGGAGACCGGTTACTGGAGGAACCACAGAGTCACGGCAAGGGTTACTGGGAACCGGTTTTAGACAGTCCTTGGAACAAGAGGGCCCCCAACTCTTGATCTCCCCAGTGGACCAATCCAGGGTTGGGGAATGAAGTTGAAGCCAGGGAAGTCCAAGGAGAATTTCCGAGGTGCAATTGGGGAGGACCAAAAGTTCAATCCTCTCGTGATGAGATCCGATGCTCATTAGAAGGGGCTCCGTGCGGAAACGTATGGTACAGTCCAATCTTTCATTGTTTACACAATTGATGTAAAGGGGTCTGGCGAGACTGGTCACTGGGATGTTGAACCTGTTGACGAGAGAGGCCAAAATAAAATTTCCTGCAGATCCAGAGTCCAAGAAGGCCACAGTAGAGAAGGAGAAGGCAGAGGCAGACATCCGCACAGGCACAGTAAGACGTGGAGAAGCAGAGTAGACATCAAGGATTGTCTCACTGTCACGATGCCGGCTGGCAGGTAGTGGATCCTCTGTGCCAGAGAGGGATTGGCGTGGACCGTGCTAGTGGACCGGTTCTAAGCCACTACTGGTTTTCACCAGAGCCCGCCGCAAAGCGGGATGGTCTTGCTGCGGCGGTAGTGACCAGGTCGTATCCACTAGCAACGGCTCACCTCTCTGGCTGCTGAAGATAGGCGCGGTACAAGGGAGTAGGCAGAAGCAAGGTCGGACGTAGCAGAAGGTCGGGGCAGGCAGCAAGGATCGTAGTCAGGGGCAACGGCAGAAGGTCTGGAAACACAGGCAAGGAACACACAAGGAACGCTTTCACTGGCACTAAGGCAACAAGATCCGGCAAGGGAGTGCAAGGGAAGTGAGGTAATATAGGGAAGTGCACAGGTGATTACCCTAATTGGAACCACTGCGCCAATCAGCGGCGCAGTGGCCCTTTAAATCGCAGAGACCCGGCGCGCGCGCGCCCTAGGGAGCGGGGCCGCGCGCGCCGGGACAGAACAGACGGGGAGCGAGTCAGGTAGGGGAGCCGGGGTGCGCATCGCGAGCGGGCGCTACCCGCATCGCGAATCGCATCCCGGCTGGCAGCGGGATCGCAGCGCCCCGGGTCAGAGGACGTGACCGGAGCGCTGCAGCGGAGAGAGTGAAGCGAGCGCTCCGGGGAGGAGCGGGGACCCGGAGCGCTCGGCGTAACAGTACCCCCCCATTGGGTCTCCCCCTCTTCTTGGAGCCTGAGAACCTGAGGAGCAGACTTTTGTCAAGGATGTTGTCCTCAGGTTCCCAGGATCTCTCTTCAGGACCACAACCCTCCCAGTCTACTAAAAAAAAATTTTTCCCTCTGACCTTTTTGGCAGCCAAAATTTCCTTGACCGAGAAGACGTCCGAGGAGCCGGAAACAGGAGTGGGAGGAACAGATTTGGGAGAAAAACGGTTGAGGATGAGTGGTTTGAGAAGAGAGACGTGAAAGGCATTAGGGATACGAAGAGAAGGAGGAAGAAGAAGTTTATAAGAGACAGGATTAATTTGACACAAAATTTTGAAAGGACCAAGATAGCGTGGTCCCAACTTGTAGCTAGGGACACGGAAGCGGACATATTTAGCGGAGAGCCATACCTTGTCTCCAGGGGAAAAAACGGGGGGAGCTCTTCTTTTCTTATCCGCGAACCTCTTCATGCGTGAAGAAGCCTGTAAGAGAGAATTTTGGGTCTCTCTCCATATAATGGAAAGGTCACGAGAAATTTCATCCACAGCGGGCAGACCAGAGGGCAAGGGGGTAGGGAGGGGGGGAAGAGGGTGACGGCCGTACACCACGAAAAATGGGGATTTGGAGGAAGATTCAGAGACCCTGAAGTTATACGAGAATTCGGCCCATGGAAGGAGATCTGCCCAGTCATCCTGGCGGGAGGAAACAAAATGTCGCAAATAATCACCCAAGATCTGGTTAATTCTTTCTACTTGTCCATTGGACTGGGGATGATATGCAGAGGAAAAATTTAATTTAATCTTGAGTTGTTTACAGAGAGCCCTCCAGAATTTAGACACGAATTGGACACCTCTATCCGAGACAATCTGCGTAGGCAACCCGTGAAGACGAAAAATGTGTACAAAAAATTGTTTAGCCAACTGAGGCGCAGAAGGAAGACCAGGAAGAGGGATGAAATGTGCCATTTTGGAGAATCGATCAACGACCACCCAAATAACAGTGTTGCCACGGGAAGGGGGTAAATCAGTAATAAAATCCATACCAATCAGAGACCAAGGCTGTTCGGGGACAGGCAGAGGATGAAGAAAACCAGCGGGCTTCTGGCGAGGAGTCTTATCCCGGGCACAGATAGTGCAGGCTCGCACAAAGTCCCCAACATCCGTCTCCAGAGTCGGCCACCAATAGAAGCGGGAGATGAGTTGCACAGATTTCTTGATGCCCGCATGACCTGCGAGATGGGAGGAGTGACCCCATTTGAGGATTCCGAGGCGTTGGCGTGGAGAAACAAAGGTCTTCCCTGGAGGAGTCTGCCTGATGGAGGCAGGAGAAGTGGAGATCAGGCAGTCAGGTGGAATGATGTGTTGCGGAGGGAGATCAACTTCTGAGGCATCCGAGGAACGAGAGAGAGCATCGGCCCTAATGTTCTTATCGGCAGGACGAAAGTGAATCTCAAAATTAAATCGGGCAAAGAACAGAGACCACCGGGCCTGGCGAGGATTCAGCCGTTGGGCAGACTGGAGGTAGGAGAGGTTCTTGTGGTCGGTGTAGATAATAACAGGAGAACTTGATCCCTCCAGCAGATGCCTCCATTCCTCAAGTGCTAATTTAATGGCTAGAAGCTCTCGATCCCCGATGGAGTAGTTCCTCTCCGCTGGAGAGAAGGTCCTAGAGAAAAAACCACAAGTGACAGCATGCCCGGAAGAATTTTTTTGTAGAAGAACAGCTCCAGCTCCCACTGAGGAGGCATCAACCTCCAATAGGAAGGGTTTGGAAGGGTCAGGTCTGGAGAGGACGGGAGCCGAAGAAAAGGCAGACTTGAGTCGTTTAAAGGCGTCTTCTGCTTGAGGAGGCCAGGACTTGGGATCAGCACTTTTTTTGGTTAAAGCCACGATAGGAGCCACAATGGTAGAAAAATGTGGAATAAATTGCCTGTAATAATTGGCGAACCCCAAAAAGCGTTGGATAGCACGGAGTCCGGAGGGGCGTGGCCAATCTAAGACGGCAGAGAGTTTGTCTGGATCCATCTGTAGTCCCTGGCCAGAGACCAAATATCCTAGAAAAGGAAGAGATTGGCATTCAAACAGACATTTCTCAATTTTGGCATAGAGTTGGTTGTCACGAAGTCTCTGAAGAACCATACGGACATGCTGGCGGTGTTCTTCTAGATTGGCAGAAAAAATTAGGATATCGTCCAGATATACAACAACACAGGAGTATAACAGATCACGAAAAATTTCATTGACAAAGTCTTGGAAGACGGCAGGGGCGTTGCACAGTCCAAAGGGCATGACCAGATACTCAAAGTGTCCATCTCTGGTGTTAAATGCCGTTTCCACTCGTCCCCCTCTCTGATGCGGATGAGGTTATAGGCGCCTCTTAAGTCCAATTTAGTGAAGATGTGGGCACCTTGGAGGCGATCAAAGAGTTCAGAGATGAGGGGTAAGGGGTAGCGGTTCTTAACCGTGATTTTATTAAGACCGCGGTAGTCAATGCAAGGACGTAGGGAGCCATCTTTTTTGGACACAAAGAAAAATCCGGCTCCGGCAGGAGAGGAGGATTTACGGATAAAGCCCTTCTTTAGATTCTCCTGGACGTATTCGGACATGGCAAGAGTCTCTGGGGCAGAGAGAGGATAAATTCTGCCCCGGGGTGGAGTAGTGCCAGGGAGGAGGTCGATAGGGCAATCATAAGGCCTGTGAGGAGGTAGTGTCTCAGCTTGTTTTTTGCAGAAAACATCCGCGAAGTCCATATAGGCCTTAGGGAGACCGGTTACTGGAGGAACCACAGAGTTACGGCAAGGGTTACTGGGAACCGGTTTTAGACAGTTCTTGGAACAAGAGGACCCCCAACTCTTGATCTCCCCAGTGGACCAATCCAGGGTAGGGGAATGAAGTTGAAGCCAGGGAAGTCCAAGGAGAATTTCCGAGGTGCAATTGGGGAGGACCAAAAGTTCAATCCTCTCATGATGAGATCCGATGCTCATAAGAAGGGGCTCCGTGCGGAAACGTATGGTACAGTCCAATCTTTCATTATTTACACAATTGATGTAGAGGGGTCTGGCGAGACTGGTCACCGGGATGTTGAACCTGTTGACGAGAGAGGCCAAAATAAAATTTCCTGCAGATCCAGAGTCCAAGAAGGCCACAGCAGGGAAGGAGAAGGCAGAGGCAGACATCCGCACAGGCACAGTAAGACGTGGAGAAGCAGAGTAGACATCAAGGACTGTCTCACCTTTGTGCGGAGTCAGCGTACGTCTTTCCAGGCGGGGAGGACGGATAGGACAATCCCTCAGGAAGTGTTCGGTACTAGCACAGTACAGGCAGAGGTTCTCCATACGGCGTCGTGTCCTCTCTTGAGGTGTCAGGCGAGACCGGTCGACCTGCATAGCCTCCACGGCGGGAGGCACAGGAACAGATTGCAGGGGACCAGAGGAGAGAGGAGCCGAGGAGACGAAACGCCTCGTGCGAACAGAGTCCATATCTTGGCGGAGTTCCTGGCGCCTTTCAGAAAAACGCATGTCAATGCGAGTGGCTAGGTGAATGAGTTCATGCAGATTAGCAGGGATTTCTCGTGCGGCCAGAACATCTTTAATGTTGCTGGATAGGCCTTTTTTGAAGGTCGCGCAGAGGGCCTCATTATTCCAGGACAATTCTGAAGCAAGTGTACGGAATTGTACGGCATACTCGCCAACGGAAGAATTACCCTGGACCAGGTTCAACAGGGCAGTCTCAGCAGAAGAGGCTCGGGCAGGTTCCTCAAAGACACTTCGGATTTCCGAGAAGAAGGAGTGTACAGAGGCAGTGACAGGGTCATTGCGGTCCCAGAGCGGTGTGGCCCATGACAGGGCTTTTCCGGACAGAAGACTGACTACGAAAGCCACCTTAGACCTTTCAGTGGGAAACAGGTCCGACATCATCTCCAGATGCAGGGAACATTGGGAAAGAAAGCCACGGCAAAACTTAGAGTCCCCATCAAATTTATCCGGCAAGGATAAGCGTATCCCAGGAGCGGCCACTCGCTGCGGAGGAGGTGCAGGAGCTGGCGGAGGAGATGACTGCTGAAGCTGTGGTAGTAACTGTTGTAGCATAACGGTCAGTTGAGACAGCTGTTGGCCTTGTTGCGCTATCTGTTGTGACTGCTGGGCGACCACCGTGGTGAGGTCAGCGACAACTGGCAGAGGAACTTCAGCGGGATCCATGGCCGGATCTACTGTCACGATGCCGGCTGGCAGGTAGTGGATCCTCTGTGCCAGAGAGGGATTGGCGTGGACCGTGCTAGTGGACCGGTTCTAAGCCACTACTGGTTTTCACCAGAGCCCGCCGCAAAGCGGGATGGTCTTGCTGCGGCGGTAGTGACCAGGTCGTATCCACTAGCAACGGCTCACCTCTCTGGCTGCTGAAGATAGGCGCGGTACAAGGGAGTAGGCAGAAGCAAGGTCGGACGTAGCAGAAGGTCGGGGCAGGCAGCAAGGATCGTAGTCAGGGGCAACGGCAGAAGGTCTGGAAACACAGGCAAGGAACACACAAGGAACGCTTTCACTGGCACTAAGGCAACAAGATCCGGCAAGGGAGTGCAAGGGAAGTGAGGTAATATAGGGAAGTGCACAGGTGATTACCCTAATTGGAACCACTGCGCCAATCAGCGGCGCAGTGGCCCTTTAAATCGCAGAGACCCGGCGCGCGCGCGCCCTAGGGAGCGGGGCCGCGCGCGCCGGGACAGAACAGACGGGGAGCGAGTCAGGTAGGGGAGCCGGGGTGCGCATCGCGAGCGGGCGCTACCCGCATCGCGAATCGCATCCCGGCTGGCAGCGGGATCGCAGCGCCCCGGGTCAGAGGACGTGACCGGAGCGCTGCAGCGGAGAGAGTGAAGCGAGCGCTCCGGGGAGGAGCGGGGACCCGGAGCGCTCGGCGTAACACTCACCTTTGTGCGGAGTCAGCGTACGTCTTTCCAGGCGGGGAGGACGGATAGGACAATCCCTCAGGAAGTGTTCGGTACTAGCACAGTACAGGCAGAGGTTCTCCATGCGGCGTCGTGTCCTCTCTTGAGGTGTCAGGCGAGACCGGTCGACCTGCATAGCCTCCACGGCGGGAGGCACAGGAACAGATTGCAGGGGACCAGAGGAGAGAGGAGCCGAGGAGAAGAAACGCCTCGTGCGAACAGAGTCCATATCTTGGCGGAGCTCCTGACGCCTTTCGGAAAAACGCATGTCAATGCGAGTGGCTAGGTGAATAAGTTCATGAAGATTAGCAGGCATTTCTCGTGCGGCCAGAACATCTTTAATGTTGCTGGATAGGCCTTTTTTAAAGGTCGCGCAGAGGGCCTCATTGTTCCAGGATAATTCTGAAGCAAGAGTACGGAATTGTACGGCATACTCGCCAACGGAAGAATTACCCTGGACCAGGTTCAACAGGGCAGTCTCAGCAGAAGAGGCTCGGGCAGGTTCCTCAAAGACACTTCGGATTTCCGAGAAGAAGGAGTGTACGGAGGCAGTGACGGGGTCATTGCGGTCCCAGAGCGGTGTGGCCCAAGACAGGGCTTTTCCAGACAGAAGGCTGACTACGAAAGCCACCTTAGACCTTTCAGTGGGAAACAGGTCCGACATCATCTCCAGATGCAGGGAACATTGGGAAAGAAAGCCACGGCAAAACTTAGAGTCCCCATCAAATTTATCCGGCAAGGATAGGCGTAGACCAGGAGCGGCCACTCGCTGCGGAGGAGGTGCAGGAGCTGGCGGAGGAGATGACTGCTGAAGCTGTGGTAGTAACTGCTGTAGCATAACGGTCAGTTGAGACAGCTGTTGGCCTTGTTGCGCTATCTGTTGTGACTGCTGGGCGACCACCGTGGTGAGGTCAGCGACAACTGGCAGAGGAACTTCAGCGGGATCCATGGCCGGATCTACTGTCACGATGCCGGCTGGCAGGTAGTGGATCCTCTGTGCCAGAGAGGAATTGGCGTGGACCGTGCTAGTGGACCGGTTCTAAGTCACTACTGGTTTTCACCAGAGCCCGCCGCAAAGCGGGATGGTCTTGCTGCGGCGGTAGTGACCAGGTCGTATCCACTAGCAACGGCTCACCTCTCAGGCTGCTGAAGATAGGCGCGGTACAAGGGAGTAGACAGAAGCAAGGTCGGACGTAGCAGAAGGTCGGGGCAGGCAGCAAGGATCGTAGTCAGGGGCAACGGCAGGAGGTCTGGAACACAGGCTAGGAACACACAAGGAAACGCTTTCACTGGCACAATGGCAACAAGATCCGGCAAGGAAGTGCAGGGGAAGTGAGGTGATATAGGGAAGTGCACAGGTGAAGACACTAATTGGAATCACTGCGCCAATCAGCGGCGCAGTGGCCCATTAAATCGCAAAGACCCGGCGCGCGCGCGCCCCAGGGAGCGGGGCCGCGCGCGCCGGGACAGGACCGAGGGAGAGCGAGTCAGGTACGGGAGCCGGGGTGCGCATCGCGAGCGGGCGCTACCCGCATCGCGAATCGCATCCCGGCTGGAAGCGGAATCGCAGCGCCCCGGGTCAGTGGATCTGACCGGAGCGCTGCAGCGGGGAGAGTGTAGCGAGCGCTCCGGGGAGGAGCGGGGACCCGGAGCGCTCGGCGTAACAGCAACACATCTGGCACTGCATGATTTGAGTCCCCGGCAGCGTAGTGTGTTACTGTTGGTAGTCTTTTTTACTTTGGTCCCAGCTTTCTACAGGTTATTCACTAGGTCCCCACCTTGTGGTTCTGGAATTTTTGCTCATCGTTCTTGTGATCATTTTGATACCACGGGGTGAGCTCTTGCGTGGAGCACCAGATCAAGGGCGATTATCAGTGGTCTTGTATATCTTCCTTTTTCTAATAATTGCTCTAACAGTTGATTTCTTCACACCAAGCTGCTTGCCTATTCCAGATTAAGTCTTCCCAGCCTGGTGCAGGTCTACAATTTTGTTTCTGGTGTCCTTCGACAGCTCTTTGGTCTTGGCCATAGGGAAGTTTGGAGTGTTTGAGGTTGTGGACAGGTGTCTTTTATAATGACAACAAGTTCAAACAGGTGCAATTAATGCAGGTAAGGAGTGGAGTACGGGGGAGACTCTTAAAGAAGTTACAGGTCAGTGAGAGCCAGAAATCTTGCTTATTTGAAGGTGACCAAATAATTATTTTTCACCATAATTTTAATTTTTTTGCTCATTATATCTCTCATAGTTGAGGTATACCTATGATGAAAATTACAGGCCTCTCTCATCTTTTTAAGTGGGAGAACTTGCCCAATTGGTGGCTGACTAAATACTTTTTTGCCCCACTGTATCAACTGCTGTATGCTACAGAGGAAGTTGTGTAGTTCTTTCCAGTCTGATCACAGTGCTCTCTGCTGACACCTCTGTCCATGGGAGCAAATCCCCATAGCAAACCTTTCCTGCTCTGGACAATTCCTGATATAGTGATATAGACAGAGGTGGCAGCAGAGAGCACAGTGGTCAGACAGAAAAGAAAGTCAAAAATAATAGAACTTCCTCTGTATCCTACAGCAGCTGATAGGTACTGGAAGGATTAGGATTTATAAATAGAAGTAATTTACACAATTTCCTCTGGATCATACAGCAGCTTACGTTTCTAACTTTTGAAATGTTAACCAAAAATGGAAAAAATTCCAATATGGTATACCACTATTTGACTTGTGTTGGTGAGTTGGCTGCATGACCAATCAAAAACACCTGCTTTAATGCTTGATTAAAGAATGTCATTTACATATCAGATTTAGAAAGAAGGTAAAGATATAAGATAAAGTGTTATAATAGTAAAAAAATTGAATAGTTCACTTGGGGCGCTTCACTGTTTTCATGACCTTGTTTGTAAAGGGATTAGATTGTGAAGGTCACTTTTTTTTCTTCTTCAGGAAAGCTGAAAGCGAACAAGAATTTTTAATCCCCCGCATAAGCTAGCTCACATGCTAGATGGTTGTAACTTGTAGTAGCTGTGAAGTCTCAACAAAGAACATAATAGTAGTGTAAGAATTTATTACTGTTTTCTACAAAAATATTTTTCTCAATATGGCACGAGGACACAAATGGCTGGTCACTATTAGATTTCTTAGTTTGATTCATGTGAATAGAGTTTGTAAACATGGATTCACATGCAACATAAATAACTCTTAAAGTGGTTATCCGGCCAAAGAGACGTCCATCACGCCCCATCCCATAGACATGAATGGAGGGGGTGTGGCGTGATGTCACAAGGGGGCGTGGTGTTACATCACGTCCCCAATCGCAGAAACAAAAAGTGGTCCGAGACTGGAGACGCAGCCCTGCATAGAATGCGGGTGCTGCACGGAGATCGCAAGGGGTCCCAGTGGTGACCCCTTTTTATAGGGCACAGGATGTTTAGGGGAGGAGTACCCCTTTAAGGGACTATGCACACAAGAAAATTTATCTGTGAGGAGATTCTGGGGGCGGTCATTGCCAGTCCCCATAGCAGGCAATGCATTCAGTTTGGTATTCATTCTGTCGCGCATAATTTATAGTGGTGGAAATCTCTGCCATTGAAATTCCATAGTGTGCACTGTGTAGTGGAATCCAATTGATAGCAATAAGAATTTCAAAGCAGAATTATGTGTGAATGGGCCCTTTAGATGTATGGAAAGGATTTTCAATCACATACAATTTTTTGCCACAAATCTGCCAGATGTGGAGCTAGCTTTGTAATGTGTATCTGATAAGGACTATAGTTAATTAAAGGGGTACCTAAATAATAAAAACATGTTTTTTCCCCAACTGGTGCTGGAAAGCTATAGAGATTTATATATTACTTCTATTAAAAAAAAACTTAAACCTTCCAGTACTTATCAGATGCTGTATGCTCCTGAGGATGTTGTGTAGTTCTTTCTAGTCTGACCCAGTGGCGGATCAAGGGGGGGCAACAGGGTAATTGACCCCCCCACCGAGATTAATTTGCCCCCATCACATTCAGGACATCTCTGTGTCCCGAAAGATCTTTTCGGGACAAAAGGATGTCCTGGTTGCCTTTCTGTAACCTTGCGTTAACTTTAAAAATGCAGGGGCTGCCGGGAGGTAGCGCACGTAGGGACGTCACTGACATCCCGTGCGTGCACCCATAGGAACAGAGCGGAGCAGCAAGGACGCGCGCATGGTAAGTTACCGGTGGCACATCATCTTCGGTGCTCCGACCACCTACTGCTATGGCCTATATGACCCTTGACCGGAGGAGAAGTGGTCGGAGCACTGAAGTGGAGCAGTACACAGACATACAGCCTCCTACCATACACTGTATATGGCTGAAGGCTGTATGTCTGTGGGCGCCACTGCCTACCTAATGTGGGGAAACTATATTTCCAACCTAATGTGGGCAGAACTATGCTGACAACCTAATGTGGGGGGGACTGTACTGACAACCTAAAGTGGGGGGGACTATGCTGACAACCTAATGTGGGGGAACTATGCTGACAACCTAATGTGGGGAACTATGCTGACAACCTAATGTGGGGGAACTATACCGACAACCTAATGTGGGGAACTATGCTGACAACCTAATGTGGGGGAACTATGCTGACAACCTAATGTGGGGGAACTATGCTGACAACCTAATGTGGGGGAACTATGCTGACAACCTAATGTGGGGGAACTATGCTGACAACCTAATGTGGGGGAACTATGCTGACAACCTAATGTGGGGAAACTATGCTGACAACCTAATGTGGGGGAACTATGCTGACAACCTAATGTGGGAGAACTATGCTGACAACCTGGTGTTGGGCATCTATTCTGACAACCTAGTGTGGGGTGAACTATGCTGCCTACCTAGTGTGGGGGGAACTATGCTGCCTACCTAGTGTGGGGGGACTATGCTGCCTTCCTAATGTGGGGGAACTATGCTGCCTACTTAGTGTGGGGGAACTATGCTGCATACCTACTGTGGGGGAACTATGCTGCCTACCTACTGTGGGGGAACTATGCTGCCTACCTAGTGTGGGGTAACTATGCTGTGTACTTAAAGGGGTACTTCCGAACTCTGGGTGCAGGCTGTGGGGGTTGTGACATCACAGCCACGCCCCTTGTGACGTCACACCATGCCCCCTGTGACGTCACACCATGCCCCCTCCCGAGACTAGACTCTGGATTCGCCCATGGTCTGACCACAGTGCTCTCTGCTGATACCTCTGTCCATGTCAGACTTTTGCCCTGCCCACCTATGGGAATTTGCTCCTGCTTTGCTAACCTACTAATAAGACAAATAGATGCAGCAAAGAAGGGTAAAGTCATTATTATAGAGTTCAACTACCCCAATATAAACTGGGAAGCTGAAACCAGCAGGTCCTGGACCCAACAAGAAGGGGGTCACTTCTGGATCTTATACTAACCAATAGGCCATACATAGTATCGGAAGTAGAGGTAGGGAGTCATCTTGGTAATAGTGACCACAGCATAAGTTATCATTTATCCTATAGCAGGATGTCTACTAGTGGGGCTACAAAAACATTAAACTTCAGGTAGGCCAATTTTAACAAACTAAGAAAGGACCTCAGTGACATAGATTGGGACAGTGCCCCCAGTAATAAAAGTACACAAGCTAAATGGGACATTTTATAAGAGCATCCTGAATAGATATTGTGAACAACATATACCCTACGGGAATAAAAGGGCTAGAAATAGCAGAAAACCAATGTAGTTAACCAAAACTGTTAGGTATGTGATGAATGATAAGAGGAAAGCATTCAGACTACTAAAACGTGAAGGTTGTGGGGAGCCACTAAAAAAATATAAGAATAAATTCTGTAAAAAAAAAAAATAAAACAGCTAAAATTAGCAAAAAGTGCCACAGAGAGAATTCTAAACTATTCCTCGCCCACATAAATAATAAGAAATTTAAAAATGTAAATGTTGACTCCTTAAGAAATAATCTGGGTGTAATGGTGGAGGAAGATAAGGAAAAGGCCAATCTACTAAATGCATTTTTCTTTACTGTATTTGCACATGAAAATCCAATGTCTGGTGACATGAGAAGGGATAATGTAAATTCTCCTGCAAATCTTGCTTGTTTTACAGAAATTAAGAACCGTGCTGGACTGACCCTTATTCCTTATATTGAAAGATTCTATAATTACAGAAAAATCAAGTCTCTAGGGGAACTTAAAAAGTGAAAAGAAAAATGTTTTGTTAAAATATCCCCCCCCCCTTTTATTTTACCATTTTACAAATAAGAATATGTTAGCAGAATTATGATTATTTTTTTTTTGTATTGCCATGTACAGAAATGTTCAAATTAGTACAATATATACCGTATTTATCGGGGTATACCACGCACCGGCCTATAACACGCACCCTCATTTTACCAAGGATATTTGGGTAAAAAAAGTTTTTTACCCAAATATCCATGGTAAAATGAGGGTGCGTGTGTGCGCGTGTATACCCCGATACACTCGCAGGAAAGGCAGGGGGAGAGAGGCCGTCGCTGCCCGCTTCTCTCCCCCTGCCTTTCCTGGGGTCTAGAGCCCTGCTGCCGGCCCTTCTCTCCCCCTGGCTATCGGCGCCGCTGCCCGTTCTGTCCCCCTGACTATCGGTGCCGGCGCCCCATTGCCGGCGCCGATAGCCAGGTAGAGAGAAGCGGCGCCGACAGCCCCATAGGAGACTATCTATAGCAATCACTTGATTGATAATACTGTTTAGTGCTATGCATAGGACATAGCAATGATCAGTATTATCGGTGATCTTCTGCTCTGGTCTGTTCGAACTCCGACCAGAGCAGAAGACCCCAGGAGATGGCCGGAGGCAGGTGAGGGGACCTCCGGACGCCATTTTAGATGAACGGATCCGCAAGGCAGTGCAGCGGGCGATCCGATCATCTATTTAATTGTGCCCATTTGCTCTAGGAGCAAATAGGAGAAATAAAAACTCAATCCCCCAGAAAACCTCCAGAAAACATAGGACTGTCTTGATACTAGAACACAATCTCCCAGAGTCCACCATGGAGCATGGAGATATCCTGTACTAAAACTCAATTCCCCAGAGTCCCATTAAAAGGTCACAGGGATGTCTTGTTACAAAAACTCAGAAAATGGATACAAGAAAACTCACAGTGTGAACAGCGACATAGCAGAATGGAAAAACAATCCTAATCCTAATGTAACACAGACTAAAATTTACAATAAAAGACCATGGCTAAAACTCAGATCAAATCACAAAATTTAAGGTAAATGCTCAAGCAGACATAGAAGTATAATGCACAGACATCATAGCAGCATTATTGCACAAGCAGACAAAGTGTATTGCACTAAATAACCCCCACTAGAATACAGACTGAGCTGGAGTTATATAGCCATACCCGCCTAGCACATGGGTGAAAGGCTTAACTCTTCCACGTCTGGAAAGGAAAGCACAGAAAACAGATGCATGAAGAAAAAGGTCTGAACAGGGCCTAAAACGGAAAAATGCAAAAACAAATGAATGGACATTACATTGTGCAAGTTCTCCCACTTAAAAAGATGAGAGAGGCCTGTCATTTTTATCATAGGTATACCTCAACTATGAGAGACATAATGAGAAAAAAATATCCATAAAATCACATTGTCTGATTTTTAGAGAATTTATTTGCAAATTATGGTGGAAAATAAGTATTTGGTCACCTATAAACAAGCAAGATTTCAGGCTGGCTCACTGACCTGCAACTTCTTCTTTAAGAGCCTTCTCTGTTCTCCCCTTGTTACCTGTATTAATGGAACCTGTTTGATCTTGTTATCAATATAAAAAACACCTGTCCACAACCTCAGTCACACTCCAAACTCCACTATGGCCAAAATCAAAGAGCTGTTGAAGGACACCAGAAACAAAATTGTAGACCTGCACCACGCTGGGAAGACTGAATATGCAATAGGCAAGCAGCTTGGTGTGAAGAAATCAACTGTGGGACCAATTATTAGAAAATGGAAGACATACAAGACCACTGATAATCTCCCTCGATCTGATCTCACCCCGTGGTGTCAAAATAATCACAAGAACGGTGAGCAAAAATCCCAGAACCACACAGGGGGACCTAGTGAATGATCTGCAGAGAGCTGGGACTAAAGTAACAAAGGCTACCATCAGTAACACACTACGCCGCTAGGGACTCAAATCATGCAGTGCCAGACATGTCCCCCTGCTTAAGCCAGTACATGTCTGGGTGAAGTTTGCTAGTATTTGGATACTTATGGATAGATATGGTCAGATGAAACCAAAGTAGAACTTTTTTGTAAAAACTCAACTAATCGTGTTTGGAGGAGAAAGAATGCTGAGTTGCATCCAAAGAACACCATACCTAACGTGAAGCATGGGGGTGGAAACATCATGCTTTGGAGCTGTTTTTCCAGCAAAGGGACCAGGACGACTGATCTGTGTAAGGGTAAGAACGAATGGGGCCATGTATTGTGTGATTTTGAGTGAAAAACTCCTCCCATCAGCAAGGGCATTGAAGATGAAACGTGGCTGGCTTTCAGCATGACAATGATCTCAAACACACCTACCGGGCAATGAAGGAATGGCTTTATAAGAAGCATTTCAAGGTCCTGGAGTGGCCTAGCCAGTCTCCAGATCTCAATCCCATAGAAAACCTTTGGAGGGAGTTGAAAGTCTGTGTTGCCCATTGACAACCTCAAAACATCACTGCTCTAGAGGAGATCTGCATGGAGGAATGGGCCAAAATACCAGCAAAAGTGTGTTAAAACCTTGTGAAGACTTACAGAAAACGTTTGACCTCTGTCATTGCCAACAAATAGTATTTAACAAAGTATTGAGATGAACTTTTGTTATTGACCATATACTTATTTTCCACCATTATTTTCAAATACATTCTTTAAAAATCAGACAATGTGATTTTATGGATTTTTTCTCATTCTGTCTCTTATAGTTGAGGTATACCTATGATGAAAATTACAGGCCTCTCTCATCTTTTTAAGTGGGAGAACTCAAACAATTTTTGGCTGACTAAATACTTTTTTGCCACACTCTATTTCTCATTGTATCCCTGTTGCGCAACATTACGTTACATTTCACTTTTTCGATTTTTCTAATATAAATAAAACCTTTCCTATTTATAAAAGAAGAATAAAGTTATAGGTATTCCGTGAATTTCTTGTAATCTTCTTTCAATGTGATTAGAACGTGGAATAGGGTTAAACTAGGCAATCTAACTATAATCCCAATCTTCCAGTAGTTGAGCGGTTTAATTACAAGTGCGGTGACAGAGGCAGGCAACTTATTCTCACATAGGTTCTCCTAGTACAATGTCACTCTCTACAGCTATTAGTCAGGCAGCGAGACAGTAAATCTCCTTTCTTTTGCTCTAATTCCTTTGTTGCACCAACCTTAACCCCCTCCTAACCTGACTAACCTTACAAACCAGACAAAAAAGAATTCAATAGATACTTGTGCAGGTGTAATAACTACCTTATAGTACACATTCAGATTAAGGATTGAGTTTTTTTCATATATTTGGTATTATGTTTATCCATTGGAAGTAAAACATAACCGTCCTTACAAAATGGCTGCAAGCAGAGATCTTGAAAACCCCAAGGTATTGATTGGGAAAGCATACTTTCTATTGAATAGCTTTTCTTAAAACACAAAAATAATCATTTTAGTTTCCTTTATTTATTTCTTATTTGCTTTAATAAGAATGTCTAATTCTGATTAGCGTGTAATGAAGGGGGTCCCAGCGCTCACCGATGCAAGCAATTGATATTTTATTGTATATCCAAGTCACAGGACGCATTTCGGCACTTAGCCTTCCTCTGCTGTCCAGCAGAGGAAGGCTAAGTGCCGAAACGCGTCCTGTGACTTGGATATACAATAAAATATCAATTGCTTGCATCGGTGAGTGCTGGGACCCCCTTCATTACACTGTATTACTTCTCTCCTCGTGCACCACCACCTTTCAGATTGTGCCAACCATTGCCCTACTAATTCTGATTAGCAGCCTTAGGACATGAGAGGGGATTAATGCAAAGCCACCTCCAAAAGATGGCATCAGAGAGCTGCTTTGTATATTGTTTTTTCTAGAATTTCCAGGGGAGCATGAATGGCCTATAAGTCTTCACACATCTTTATTATGCTCTTCTAAAGCAGCCACATTATTGATTATTAAGGGTATATATTAGTGATAGGTCTATCTGCAGCCAGCCAGCACTTTGCTCTGTACTGACAAGGGGCTATAACCATAATATAGCTGTCTAATACCAGGCAACCTCCTTCTGGAAACATGTCCGGCTTGGGTTAAATCCCCAGTCATGTTCTAAGGCTTCTTATCAGAGTCAGACACTGACTTAAATGGAAAGCTACCTCCAATAGATGGCACCAGAGAACTGCTTTGCATATTCTATTTTCCATAATTTCCAGTGGAACATGCATGCCTATAAGTCTCCACACATCTTTATGATGCACTCCTCAAGCAGCCGCATTATTGATTATTAAGGAGAACCATTAGTGATAAGCCTCTCTGGAGCCAGCCAGAACCTTGCTCTGTACTAACAAGGAGCAATAACTCTGAAATAGCTGTTTTTGTCTGGAAAGTTGTCTGACTTGGGTTAAATCACCAGTCATGTTCCAGGTCTTCTTTTCAAAGTCAGTACTGACTTGTATGGAACGCTACCTCCAAAGGTAGCATCAGACCCCTTCTTTGTATATTCTTCTTCAACATCCAACAAGAATTTTAATATTCATCTTTCTGTTCCTCCTCTAATTACATTCTAGAGCTTCTCTCTTTGTAGCCAACGTCGCTCGGAAATCTGGTGGGTATTGATATAGGTTCTCAGTGGTGGCATAAGCAATCCTTAAAAAATCTATATAAATCTTACCATGGCATACCATTGTATTTTCTATATTGACTATTTGCTGCCAACACCCCCTACAGATGATATCAGGAGAGAGAAGAATTGGAAGAATTGGGCACGTTTAAAGGGGTACTCCAGTGAAAACCTTTTTTCTTTTCAATCAACTGGCTCTGGAAAGTTAAACATATTTGTAAATTACTTCTATTAAAAAATCTTAATCCTTCCTGTACTTATTAGCTGCTGAATACTACAGAGGAAATTATTTTCTTTTCGGAATGCTCTCTGATGACATCATGAGCACAGTTCTCTCTGCTGATGTTTTTATAATAATAATAAGTATTTTTTTTTTATTGTTGTCTTTAGTGGGATTTGAACCCAAGGCCTCAGCACTGCAAGGCAGCAGTACTAACCACTAAGCCACCATGCTGCCCTTAGCATACATCTGCTGTGCACGGTTGCTAAAATGGATAGAAATGTCAGCAGAGAGCACTGTGCTCGTGATGTCATCAGTGTTCCAAAAAGAAAGGAATTTCCTCTGTAGCATTCAGCAGCTAATAAGGACTGGAAGGATTAATATTTTTTAATAGAAGTAATTTACAAATATGTTGAACTTTCTGGCACCAGTTGATTTAAAAGAAAAAAAGTTTTACCCGGAGTACCCCTTTAATTTCAGTTGCCTGATCCAAGGAGTCTTGCAGAGGCTTCCACCTCCTCTCTCCATGGAAAACATGTGGACATTAGGGCAAGCTGAGCATGTGTATGGAAGCAATAATATGTCAATAGAATTTATGATATTGTATTGAATAAAAAAAAAATAGTCGCATCATTGGATTAAAAAATGTTAAAATAATGACATAATATTTTTGCTTATAAAATAAAAGTTAATACAATTTTTAATTAATCATTTTAATTGATACAAATCTATAATAACTATTATAAAGCATAGATATATATTAAATCCTCATTTTACTTACAATCTTTAAAAACTATTAATTTCTAAAATACATTTTTCTCTGATAGGATATATAACAAAGTTTCTTATATTGGCTTGTATTACTAATTTATGGAAATGTTGTTGAAATGACTATTTAACCCCTGAGGGGTTTTCGGTTTTTGTACTTTCATTTTTTTTTTGCAGTGACATCAGTCATTTTACCCAAAAATCTACAGCAAAACAGAAAAAAAAATCATTGTGCGACGAAATTTAAGAAAAAACTCCATTTTGTAAATTTTGGGGCTTCCGTTTCTATGCAGTACATTTTTCAGTAACACCTGATATTTATTCTGTAGGTTCATACGATTAAAATGATACCCTACTTATATAGGTTTGATTTTGTCGTACTTCTAGAAAAAATCATAACTACATGCATGGAAATGTATATGTTTAAAATTGTCATCTTCTGACCCCTATAACTTTTTTATTTTTCTGCGTATGGGTCGGTATATGGGCTCATTTTTTGCACCGTGATCTGAAGTTTTTAGCGGTACAATTTTTGTATTGATCGGACTTTTTGATTGCTTTTTATTCATTTTTTCATTATATAAAAAGCGACCAAAAATACGTTATTTTGGACTTTGGAATTTTTTTGTGCGTACGCCATTGACTATGTGGTTTAATTAATGATATATTTTTATAGTTCGGACATTTACGCACGCGGCGATACCACATATGTTTATTTTTATTTACACAGTTTTTTTTTTAATGGGAAAAGGGGGGTGATTTGAACTTTTATTAGGAAAGGGGTTAAATGACCTTTGTTAAAGGGGTATTCCAGGCAAAACCTTTTATATATATATATATATATATATATATATATATATATATATATCAACTGGCTCCAGAAAGTTAAACAGATTTGTAAATTACTTCTATTAAAAAATCTTAATCCTTCCAATAGTTATTAGCTTCTGAAGTTTTCTGTCTAACTGCTCAATGATAATGTCACGTCTCGGGAGCTGTGCATGATGGGAGAATATCCCCATAGGATCTGCACAGTTCCCGGGACGTGAGTCCTCAGAGAGCAGTTAGACAGAAAACAACAACTCAACTTCAGAAGCTAATAACTATTGTAAGGATTAAGATTTTTTAATAGCAGTAATTTACAAATCTGTTTAACTTTCCGGAGCCAGTTGAAATATAAAAAAAAGTTTTGGCCTGGAATACCCCTTTAACTTTTTTTCTTCACTTTTTTTTTGCAGTACTATAGGTCCTATATGGACCTATAAAACTGTACACACTGATCTTCTATTCTGATCCCTGTAGATCCATAGCTCTGCACGGATCAGCGAGATAGGGGCTCGATTGCTCAAACCTGTAGTTCAGGCTTGGAGCAATCAAACCCCGATCGGAAGCCACGGACACAGGTAAGGAGACCTCTGCCTGCGTCCCAGCTGATCGGAACATCGCAATTTTATCACGATTTCCCGATCAGCCCGACTGAGCTGCCGGGAAGCGTTTACTTTCACTTTCAGACGCGGCGGTCAACTTTGATCGCCGCGTCTAAAAGGTTAACCGGGCATGGCATAACGATCGACGCTGCGCGCTGTTAGCCCAGGGTCCCGGCTATGATTAGCAGTCGGGACCGACCCGGTCTGATGCGGGGTCACGGTGTGACCCCGTTTTTAACACCGGGAGCGGGCTTAGGACGTACAGGTACATCCTAAGTCCTTAAGGGGTTAAAGGGGTATTTTGGAATCAGAAAATAGTTTTTAAATAAAACTATCACCCTGAGGCATATAACTTACTGATACAGTGTTGTCACAAATTTTACTGGCTTCAGCATGTTTTTTCTTTATTTACCCCTGACAAGAAGTTGTGTAGTCCTTTCATTGTCAGTGTGGTGTTGTCTCAGCAGCTCCCTATCTCCTCCAGTTCCAAAGACAATGCATCACCCTCTAATGTCTCAAGAGGTGCCGTTGGATCTTTATTGGGACATTGTGGAAAGATTGGGATGTGTTCAAGGCATGGTGCCTTGTGCTGAACAATGTCATAAGCATGGAAGCAGACAGTGAATGTATACAGCAGCTTTTGCATATTTGCTGTGTGGAGTAGCTCTGTGCGAGGAACTATATGAGGGAAGTAGGCAGGGTGTCATGATTGGTGGTTGGGCAGGGAGAAGTGAGCCCTAAGCTGTCCCTAGAAACACTCTCCCTGCCTACTTGCCCATCCACCCTAAATGATGGATCGACAACTGGGTGCCGGTCCCTTCCTGTGCTAAAGTGCAATGGCATGGTCAACAAAATAAATGATACTGTAAATAGTCGGGGACAGGTCAGAAACACATTGAGAATACAACTAACAACCAGATAAACCAGGCAGGATATAAATACTAATAAAGCAGGATATAGCATACTAACACACAGTTCAGAAACTGGAAACAAGATTAACAGCAGATATGAAAATATGAACAAGACTAGATATGGGGATAAGTTTACAGCAGACAAAACCAGGAGATGCAGGGGATGAACAGATGAACTGAATGTCAAAAACTAAACAGGTCAGAAAATATAGAACACTGTTCACACTGGATACAGAACAAGGAACAGACTATACACCCCACTCCAAGCATGGAGGGACATCAATACCAAAGCCAAATAGACTCCTAACCAGCGGACACTCTCCACCGAGTGATCAGGCTACTGGCCTAGAAGAAAACAGAAAAACTAAATACAAGTAAACTCGGGTACAGGACAACACTAACTCCTAGATAAATGGATAGCACTAGGCTCAGGAATTCTATCCTAGGAGTCGCAGGAACTAACAAGGACAAAACAGAGCTGACAAAACACACAGTGTGAAAACACACTAGGATATGTCACATAACAAACACAATACTAAAAACCAGACAAATGTACTAAAACCAAGGACGATAAAATCTACATCATGAACAGGTATTATAACCATGGTTAAAAACTAAGGAAATATACTAAAACAGACAAAACATAGCTAAGGTGCATAATAAACAGACATGGTCAGAATAAAGCTCAATTACCAGCAGAGTTCCAGCAGAGCTCGGCTTTTAAAACCACATCCGAGCTGCAATAGGCTGAGAGCATTAACTCTTCCAATACATGGAAGAATTAACGCAGAAATAGTTCAGACATAAAAACAAAGTCTGAACAGGACCTAAAACAGAAAAATTCAAAACCACAGAATACAGACATTACACAGGGTGGGAGGACTGTTATGGAGAACTAAGGGAAAGCAATGCATTCTGGGAATTGAATTTCTGGGCAATAGGAATAGACTTACAGACACACAAAACAAATCGATTTCAGTTGGTTTCAGAACTACCTAATCTTGACTGCCTCTATCACCTTTATTTATTATGAGAATACCTCTTTTCATTAGCTCACAGTGTTAGTACCGTATATACTCGAGTATAAGCCGACCAGAATATAAGCCGAGGCCCCTAATTTCACCCCAAAATCCCAGGAAAAATTATTGACTCGAGTATAAGCCTAGGGTGGGAAATACATCATCCCCCCCCCCTGTCATCATCCAGACCCTCGTCATTAACATCCTCATCATTATCACCCTGTCATCATCCTGACCCTCATCATCATCACCCTGTCATCATCCCCTTGTCATCATCCCACACCCCCCCTTCATCATGCCCTTGTCATCATCCCCTTGTCATCATCCCACACCCCCCCTTCATCATGTCCTTGTCATCATCCCCTTGTCATCATCCCCACCCCTCTTCATCATCCCCTTGTCATCATCCCACACCCCCCCCTTCATCATCCCCTTGTCATCATCCTCTTGTCATCATCCTCTTGTGGTCTTCAGCCATCGGCTGTCCGGGCTTGCTGGGAGTTGTAGTTTTGAAACCTCTGGAGGTCCGCAGGTTGAAGACCACTGCGGCCTTCGACATCATCCAGCCCCCTCTCACCCCCTTTAGTTCTGTACAGTACTCGCCTCTGCTCGGCGCTGGTCTGGTGCTGCAGGACTGTCCGGTGGGGAGGTCGTCCGGTGGGATAGTGGTTCTGGGCTGCTATCTTCACCGGGGGCGCCTCTTCTCTGCGCTTCGGGCCCAGAATAGAGGCGTTGCCTTGACGATGACGCAGAAGGACGTTGGTAATGAACGTACCTCTGCGTCGTCGTCAAGGCAACGTGACTATTCTGGGGCCGGGCCTGAAGCGCTTAGAAGAGGCCTCCCCGGTGAAGATGGCAGCCCGGAACCACTATCCCACCGGACGACCTCCTCACCGAACAGTCCTGCAGCACCGGACCAGCGCCAAGCGGAGGTGAGTACAGAACTAAAGGGGGTGAGAGGGGGCTGGATGATGTCGAAGGCCGCAGTGGTCTTCAACCTGCGGATCTCCAGAGGTTTCAAAACTACAACTCCCAGCAAGCCCGGACAGTCGATGGCTGCCCGGGCTTGCTGGGAGTTGTAGTTTTGAAACCTCTGGAGGTTCGCAGGTTGAAAACCACTGCGGGTGGAGAGTTCACTCGAGTATAAGCCGAGGGGGGTGTTTTCAGCACGAAAAATCGTGCTGAAAAACTCGGCTTATACTCGAGTATATACGGTAATCCTCTCAGGTCCCTCCCTTGTGGTGGGAGGTGATTGGTGTGTCTGCTCATGCAGCCTTGTCCATGACTCACGGACAAGCTGATGCTTCTGCAGGACTGGTTAGTGTCCCAGTAGGTATGGGGACCCCTAGTGGTGGGATTTTCAGAAGCCGTTTTCTTTATTAAATATTCCAAAAAAATGTAAACAACCATATTACAAAAGGTCTTTAATTTCTTAAATTTTTATTAGTAACAACATATAAAATGTTTTTGGATCTGACAGTGCCCATTTAAGAATTTAAAGAATTGTAAAATCCTCTCTCTAATGTATTTTTTAGGTCTTTTGCAATGTTAGTCAATGTCTGGCTCCAAAAGAAGGCTCATAGTATAAAAACTTTACAGAAAGTTTTCTATTATTTTTAGTTATTTGCATATTTTTATAGAAGTGTCATTTGAAGTTTTCTTGCCTACTTTTGGCCCGGAGTACTTTTAAGTTGAGCTGTAAGGATCTCCATGCGTTACAAAGAATCAGAGAGGGGCACAATAGATGCTTTGACGCCATATGTATTGATATTAAATATTTATGGTAATGTTAATTGGGCGCTCACCCTGTCATAACTCCAGTGTCAGTATATAGAGAACAAGAGCAATTATAATGTATTAGCGGAGGAATATCTAAGCACATTAGATGGGAGCTCACCTTGTCACAGAGCGGGTATCAGCAATTGCTAACAACACTGGTCTCTACTTCACTGCAGTAGATGCCGCGTATACTCAGACCTGGTATTATGTCTTGGTTGCGGGTGACTGGTATACTTTCAGATGGCAGTAAAAATAAGAAAGATGTCTTATTGCTTTTCTCTTAGGAATGTAATCCAACTAAAATATTCTCTGTAAATTGCTGCAGAATAGATCGGCATCGAACCAAGTAGCAAAGAAAACAACTTTATTCACATGATGGAAATTCTGCATATCTGTGCAAAATACAGTTTGATGCACAGATTCCGCATGATCCCGCATCTCAGTGAAAAGATAAATTTTATTTAATTGAACAGTGGTAGTTTGTGTTAATTCCACGTGGAATACATGCAGATTCCACGCGGAATCCGCACAAACTACCACTGTTCAATTAAATAAAATCTATCTTTTTAATTCCGAACCAATTCAGCAGAAAGTCAGCCCCATTGACTTCCATGGGATTCCACAGCCAAGTCCAGAAAAATATAAAACCAGACTTATATTTTCCTGGACTGTGGAAAACAGAATTTCAGCAGCAGAATTCCGCATGCAGAAATTCTGCTGTTTGAATGATAGTGAGAAATCCCATTAAAGTTAATGGGCAATAAATTTAGGTGGAATTTCCATCGTGTGAGTGCGGCCTAAGAGTTGTTACGATTACAATGATACCAAATGTTTTAGTTTTGTTTTATCATAGAAAAAAAAATGTATCCCTTTTTTTTTGCCCACCTTGGGGCCTCTTATAAGCAATAGTGTGATTGCTTATATAGATCCATTTAATGCACATGAATTATATTGATCTATGAGATCAATTTTCTAGTGTCACAGCCTAGCCATTGCTGCCCTGGCAACCCATTGGCTCCCCCCAATTACATTACCAGGAAGGGGGAAGGTTTGCTGGAGCCACATGACCGCCAATGAGGTATCTAAAAACTGTGTCACAAAAAAAAAAAAAGTAAAAAAAAAAAAGCAAGGGCCGCCCACTGGACTCTTAAAGGGGTACTCCACTGGAAAACATTTGTTTTAAATCAACGGGTGCCAGAAAGTTAAACAGATTTGTAAATTACTTCTATTTAAAAATCTTTAGCCTTCCAGTGCTTATCAGGTGCTATATGCTCCACAGGAAGTTCTTTTCTTTTTGAATTTCCTTTCTGTCTGACCACAGTGCTCTCTGCTGACACATCTGTCCATTTAAGGAACTGTATGGAGCAGGATAGGTTTGCTATGGGGATTTTCTCCTACTCTGGACAGTTCCTAAAATGGACATAGGTGTCAGCAGAGAGCACTGTGGTCAGACAGAAAGGAAATTCAAAAAGAAAAGAACTTCCTCTGGAACATACAGCCGCTGATAAGTACTGGAAGGATTTAAATATAAGTAATTTACAAATCTGTTTAACTTTTTGGCACCAGTTGATTTAAAAAAAATTTTTTTTCCAGTGGAGTACCCCTTTAAGCCCAGAATAAGCAGAGGTTTAGATCAACAAAAATCTCATTCAAGAGCTGCTCCTCCCGTATCACCTGCTGCCCACAGATCAACTATATTCTTGAAGGGGTACTCCACTGGAAAACATTTTTTTTTTTTAATCAACTGGTGCCAGAAAGTTAAACAGATTTGTAAATGACTTCTATTAAAAAAATCTTAATCCTTCCAGTACTTATCAGCTGCTGTTATGATCCACAGGAAGTTCTTTTCTTTTTGGATTTCCTTTCTGCCTGACCACAGTGCTCTCTGCTGACACCTCTGTCCATTTTAGGAACTGTCCAGAGCAGGATAGGTTTCCTAAGGGGATTTGCTCCTACTCTGGACAGTTCCTAAAATGGACAGAGGTGTCAGCAGAGAGCACTGTGGTAAGACCGAAAGGAAATCCAAAAAGAAAAAAACTTCCTGTGGATTATAACAGCAGCTGATAACTACTAGAAGGATTAAGATTTTTTTTTATTAGAAGTATTTTTCAAATCTGTTTAACCCCTTAAGGACCGGGGGTTTTCCGTTTTTGCATTTTCGTTTTTTGCTCCTTGCCTTTAAAAAATCATAACTCTTTACATTTTGCACCTAAAAGTCCATATTATGGCTTATTTTTTGTGCCACCAATTCTACTTTGTAATGATGTCAGTCATTGTGCCCTAAAATATACAGTGAAACAGGAAAAAAAACATTGTGAGACAAAATTGAAAAAAAAAACCATTTTGTAACTTTTGGGGGCTTCCGTTTCTATGTAGTAAATTTTTCGGTACAAATGACACCTGATATTTATTCTGTAGGTCCATACGATTAAAATGATACCCTACTTATATAGGTTTGATTTTGTCGGACTTCTGGAAAAAATCATAACTTCATGCAGGAAAATTTATACGTTTAAAATTGTCATCTTCTGACCCCTATAACTTTTACATTTTTCCGTGTATGGGGCGGTATGAGGGCTCATTTTTTGCGCCGTGATCTGAAGTTTTTAACAGTACCATTGCATTGATAGGACTTATTGATCCCTTTTTATTCATTTTTTCATGATATAAAAAGTGACCAAAAATTCACTATTTTGGACTTTGGAATCTTCTTGCGCGCACGCCATTGACCGTGCGGTTTAATTAACAATATATTTTTATAATTCGGACATTTCCGCACGCGACGATACCATATATGTTTATTTTTATTTTTATTTACACTGTGTTTTTTTTTTATGGGAAAAGGGGGGTGATTCAAACTTTTAATAGGGGAGGGGTTAAATGATCTTTATTCACTTTTTTTTTTCCACTTTTTTTTTGCAATGTTATAGCTCCCATAGGGACCTATAACACTGCACACACTGATCTGTTACATTGATCACTGGTATCTCATAAGAAACCAGTGATCAATGATTCTGCCGCATGACTGCTCATGCCTGGATCTCAGGCACTGAGCAGTCATTCGGCGATCGGACAGCGAGGAGGCAGGTAGGGGCCCTCCCGCTGTCCTGTAAGCTGTTCGGGATGCCGCGATTTCGCCGCGGCTATCCCGAACAGCCCACTGAGCTAGCCGGCATACTTTCGGTTTCACTTTAGACGCGGCGTTCAACTTTGAACGCCGCGTCTAAAGGGTTAATAGCGCGCGGCACAGCGATCAATGCCGCGCGCTATTAGCCACAGGTCCCGGCTGTTGTTAGAGGCCGGGCCCGACCCGTTATAGATCGGAAGTCGACACATGACGTTCCAGTACATCATGTGTCCTTAAGGGGTTAACTTTCTGGCACAAGTTGGTTAAAAAATTTTTTCCCAGTGGAGTACCCCTTTAAAGGGGTTATCCAGGAATAAAAATTAAACTGAGCTGATTTCTTTCAAAAACAGCTGCCTATCTGTCTCCAGGTTGGGTGTGGTATTACTTGTACGACACTATGGCATAATAAATCTTCACTGTGCGTTACTGGTGAGTGCTGGGTTTCATCTTTCTTCTGGGTGTGGTATTACAACTTGGCTCCATTCAATTCAATGAAACTGAGCTGCAGAGCCACACCCAACCTGGAGACAGACGGGGAGCATTTAAAAAAAAAGAAATTAGCTCTGTTTTCCTATTCCTGGATAACCCCTTTAACATGACATGTCCCCTTTAAATCTAAAATGCATTAATTCAAGTGTGAACAATATGGCCTCTGCACAAGTTGCATTCTTTTCCGGGAGGACAGGTGATAGCTGTGAAATAACATTGCCGCTCTGTAGACAACATTACATAAGAGGAGGAAGGAGTGAAGGATGGGGATGCTCTACTTTCCTCTATCCTCATGCGGTTCCTATCAATAAAATATCGTGTTCTCTAAGGGGAGAGCAATAGCTCTAGGAATATAGGACACAATGCTGCACCTAAGACTGAGACTATTGTCATGCACAGTGTCAGGCCCAAGGCCTGATTATTAAAATCCTATATGTGTATTATAAGTTATATCTGTGTATAAACTAAGACATGGGTGAGGGGTCATTCAGACTGTGTTTTGTGTATTCCATTTTATTGGAGGTGTGGCTGTCTTGGTATCTCCTTTGAAGTTGTGCACTCTGGTCCCATCATATAATCAAACAGATAAGGGGCCAGGAAGAGAGAAGACCAGAGGGGAGGGGGGAATGGAGTCTCCCTCCCAAGAAAGCAGATATGTTATTTTAAAACAATGCTAGACTCAAAGTTGGTTGTTAAAAGCTGTGCAACAAGCTGACAAGGCCATCCTAAGAACAGCTGAAACTCACTCTCTTGGAACTGCTATACCATCATGCTGTAAGAACTTCATCTTTTGTTTTCTGAACTTGTCTTGCAAAACTCTTTTATATATTTTTGTACCTGTATGTCATTTGTTCCTGTATTTATATATATATATATATATATATATATATATATATATATATATAGCACTGTGATACCTTTTATCAGATTAAATGTTTAATTAATCAGCTCTGGTCTTTGATCTCTAAATATATGAGCTCACCTTTCTGAAGGAGGCTCTGGTAAAACACGTCTATCTAAGGGTTAATTTGGTGACTTGCTGGGACTTGTAGTGGATACCCAGTGGTCTGGCGGCTTTAACCCTTGCACCATCACACTCTCTCTAGCGTCTTAGCTGGACCGATAGGGTGTGATTGTGACACAATGTGCCTCCAGCTGTTGCAAAACTACAACTCCCAGCATGCCCGGACAGCCGTTGGCTGTCCGTGCATACTGGGAGATGTAGTTTTGCAACAGCTGGAGGCACACTGGTTGGGAAAAACTGGATTAATAAGTATCTTTGTAGGATTCCCATCTACAGATGACCTGCATTGCTACAAAACAAGACGGGGGGAACTGGCCAAAGGGCCATATAGAGAGCAGGGTGTACATACTTCTGCTATGAGACATTGAAGGAAGCTGAAAAGCTGTGCCCTCTTCATTGCCGGTGAGTAATGGCTGCTATCAGCAGCCAGGACTCACCAGACTGGAGAAGCAGAGCGCCGATAACACGGATCAATGCTATACTATGGCACAGCATTGAACAGTGTTTGCAACGGAAAGATTGCAGCTAATCGTCCCCTATGGTGACAAAAAAATGTAAATAAAATAATTAAAAAATGGTATTAATAATTGTAACTAAGCTCCTCCCCTAATAAAAGTTTGAATCACCCCCTTTTCGAGTTTTTTAAAATAAAATAATGTAAATAAAAATAAACATTAACATATTCGGTAACGCAGCGTGCGAAAATGTCCAAACTATATGTAATGTTTATGATCCTGCGAGGTGAATAGGGTAAACGTAAAAGGATACCAAATGCCAGAATTTCCGATATTTTGTTACATCATATATATCAGAAACAAACTAATAATAAGTGGTCAAAAAGTCCCATCTAAACAAAACTTATAAAAAGGTCACAGTGCAAAAAAATGAGCCCTCATACAGCCCTGTATATGAAAAAGTGAAAAAGTTGTAGGGGGTCAGAATAGGGCTTTTTGAAGCATATTTATTTTGTTTTTTTTAACCCCTTAAGGACCGGGGTTTTTTCCGTTTTTGCATTTTCGTTTTTTGCTCCTTGTCTTTAAAAAATCATAACTCTTTCAATTGTGCACCTAAAAATCCATATGATGGCTTATTTATTGCACCACCAATGCTACTTTGTAATGACGTCAGTCATTTTGCCCAAAAATCTAGGGTGAAACGGAAAAAAAAATCATTGTGAGACAAAATTGGAAAAAAAAAACGCTGTTTTGTAACTTTTGGGGACTTCCGTTTCTGCACAGTAAATTTTTTGGTAAAAATAACACCTTATCTTCTGTAGGTTCATACGATTAAAATGATACCCTACTTATATAGGTTTGATTTTGTCGTACTTCTGGAAAAAATCATAACTTCATGCAGGAAATTAATTAATACGTTTAAAATTGTCATTTTCGGACCCCTATAACTTTTTTTTATTTTTCCACGTATGGGGCGGTATGAGGGCTAATTTTTTAAGTTTTTAACGGTACCATTTTTGCGTTGATAGGACTTATTGATTGTGACCAAAAATGCACTATTTTGGACTTTGGAATTATTTTGCGCGTACGCCATTGACCGTGCAGTTTAATTAACAATATATTTTTTATAATTCGGACATTTCCGCACGTGGTGATACCATATATGTTTATTTTTATTTACACTGTGTTTTTTTTTTTTTTTATGGGAAAAGGGGGGTGATTCAAACTTTTAATAGGGGAGGGGTTAAATGATCTTTATTCACTTTTTTTTTTAACTTTTTTTTTGCAGTGTTATAGCTCCCATAGGGACCTATAACACTGCACACACTGATCTTTATCATTGATCACTGGTTTCTCATAGGAAACCACTGATCGATGATTCTGCCGCTTGACTGCTCATGCCTGGATCTCAGGCACTGAGCAGTCATTCGGCGATCGGACAGCAAGGAGGCAGGTAGGGACCCTCCTGCTGTCCTGAAAGCTGTTCAGGATGCCGCGATTTCGCTGCGGCTATCCTGAACAGCCCACCGGGCTAACCGGCATGGTTTCACTTTCACTTTAGACGCTGCGTTCAACTTTAAACGCCGCGTCTAAAGGGTTAATAGCGCGCGGCACAGCGATCAATGCCACGCGCTATTAGCCACGGGTCCCGGCCATTGTTAGAGGCCGGACCCAACCCGCTATAGATCGGGAGCGGATACATGACGTTCCAGTACGTCATGTGTCCTTAAGGGGTTAAGTAGTATAATAATAGAAAAGCATATAAACATGGGTTTTGGTTCAATTGTATTGACCCACATAATGAAAATACTGTGTCTGTTTTACCATAAAGTGCACTACGTAACAACAAAACCCCTCAAAATTAGCAAAATTTTTCTTCAATGTTCCCATATAAATAATACCAAAAATTAAAAAAATGTAAAGGAGTTGTGTCCTTAAAGTGTTCCTGTCATATCACAAAAAAAAAATATATGCTTCCATATGTTACTCACTAGGTCATGCAGATGCTTTACATGTCTTTTTATGTGTTTAGATTCTGTATTTGGCTCACAAATCCCTCTGTTCTGCTGCTCCCTCATTCTGACATCCTTTGCTCAGGAAGGGGTGTGTCCGAAGCAAGCACTGATCCTGCCCTTACTCACCATGCATGCACTTCCTCCCTGAGTCTGCTGTGCTGGGCTGGGTCTTTTCATCCAATCACTGCAGGCTGCTCTGTAACCCCCCCCCCCCCTGCTGTCTGATAGAACAGGAGTGAGCACAGAGAGTGCTAGTCCCACCCTCACTTCCTGGATTTTGTCCATGCCTGTGCTTAATCTGGGACAAAGATGATACTGCAGCCAGACTGGACCATGTTCTGGATAGTATGGGGACCCCTAGTGATTTTTATAGAAAGGAGATAACACATTTTTATGAAGTATAATAGTATTGTTTTACCAAGATGTACATCATATCAAATTTTTTTTTTTTGTTCACAGGACACATCACAGTGATCACTGCATCCCTCTCTGCTCTTCGAATATTGATCCTCCCTTCTTTAATGGTATAGGGAACTAATGGGCTAGTGCAGTGGTCTCCAACCTGCGGACCTCCAGGTGTTACAAAACTACAACTCCCAGCATGCCCGGACAGCCTTCGGCTGTCCAAGCTTGCTGGGAGTTGTAGTTTTGCAACAGCTGGAGGCTCCTTGGTTGGGAAACACTTTATAGGGATTCCTATCCTCAATGCTGTTAGTTGCCCTGCACTAAAGGTTCGGCAGTTTGGGCATGCTGGTAGTTGTAATTTTGCAACAGCTGAAGGGACCTTGGTTGGGAAACACTGCATTAGAGATTCCTATCCTCAATGCTGTTAGTTGCTTAACTCTGAAGGTTTATCCATCTCGGCATGCTCGGAGTTGTAGTTTTCGAACAGCTGGAGGCACCCTAGTTGGAAAACACTCCATTAAAGGAGTAGTCCAGTGGTGAAAAACTTATCCCCTATCCTAAGGATAGGGGATAAGTTTCAGATCGCGGGGGGTCTTACTGTTGGGCCCCCCCGCAATTTCCTGTACAGGGCCCCTGACAGCGGGAAGGGGGAGTGTTGACCACCGCACGAAGCTGCGGCTGACACGCTCCCTCAATACAACTCTATGGGAGAGCTGGAGCACTGCCTTCAGCAATCTCCAGCTCTGCCATAGCGATGTATTGAGGGGGCGTGTCAGCCGCCGCTTCATGTGCTATCTGGCCAGCGAGCCGGGGCCCCGTACAGGAGATCGCGGGGGGCCCCAGGGGATAAGTTTTTCACCACTGGACATCTCCTTTAAGGATTCCTATCCTCAATGCCGTTAGTTGCCTAGCATTGGAGGTTTAGCTATCCAGCCATGCTGGGAGTTTTGCAACATCTGGAGGCACCTTGGTTGGAAAACACTGCCTTTCCTTAAAGGAGTACTGTAGCGGAATACAACTTATCCCCTATCTGAAGGATGGGGATAAGTTATAGATCGTGGGGGGGGGGGGGGGGTCTGACCACTGGACCCCGTGATCTCCTGTACGGGGCTGCAGCAGTCCGAAGGAAGCGTCGTGCCGTACCCAGCAGGAAGCCGCGGCAGACACGCCCCCTCTATGTATTTCTATGGGATACATGGAGGGAGCGATTCGGCCACCGCGTCATGAGGGGAAGGACTGCCCCCTTCCTGTGGACTGCCACGGCCCCATACAGGAGATCGCGGGGGTTCCCAGCGATCAATCCCCTCCTTCGCATAGGGGATAAGTTATATTCCACTACAGTATTCCTTTAATGCTGTTAGTTGCCTAGTGCTGGAGGTTCATTTGTCCAGGCATGCTTGGAGTTGTAGTTTTGTAACAGCCGGAAGCACCCTGGTCTGAGCATGTTGGGAATTGTGGTTTGCAACAGCTGGAGGCACCCTGGTTGGAAAACACTGATTTAGGGATTCCCATCCTCGGTGCTGTTAGTTGCCAAACACTGGAGGTTCAGCTGTCTGGCCATGCTGGTATTTGTAGTTTTGCAACAGCTGGAGGCCCCCTGGTCTGGGCATGCTGAGAGTTGTAGTTTTGCAAAAACTGGAGGCACCTTGATTGATAAACACTGCATTAGGGACTCCTTTCCTTAATGCTGTTAGTTGCCTAGCACTGGAGGATTTTCTTGCCTGGAAATTCAGTGCTTGCTAGCGTGGTGGCCCAGTATGGGAGGTGTTACCCCGTACCCTTGCTGCCCTGTCAGGCAGTCTCCCTACAGTGTCCCCTGGGCCCCCTTGCATATATATTATACCATGTAATGTGTTCAGAAATCATTGTCACTTTGACTGTTACCATGTGACTTGTCATGTGATTGTTACCCAAAAGGTACCAGTGACCAGGTGATCCCAGGGGTGACCTATGGGTGACCTATGGAGCTAGTTCTCTCTTGTTCCCTAAATGTCTTTGCTGAGGTCAAGTCGAGTCCTAGAGAGAGTCCAGAGTCATAGGAGCCTCAAGTCCATTCTACAGCCACAAGAAGCTGCAAGTAACCACAATCTCAGTATTGTCAGTCATCAGTCAAGTCAGTCACAGTCATCATTTGTCAAGTCTGTGTGGTCTGCATTAAATTGACCCCATCTACTACAAGTCCCAGCAAGCCCTTAAGGTTTCTGAGACACTGGTCACCTCCATGTGCCCTGGCTGAACTGTATAGACTACAATCCGTAAAGCTACTGTTATCTGTAACTTGGCGTCAGAGTCATTGCCCCCGTGCCTAGCCCAGGATCTCACGTTATGTATACCTTATATGTTATCAAGGATAAACCACGCCCTGACATCATGGGGGTAATGCCATCTGCCCTTTGCATCACACTCTCTACCACACTGGGAATCCCCTTCCATTGCTTGTTTCTGCTGCCTGCCTTGGAGTAAACAATACACTCTCCATACTCTGTGCAAAACAAACACAACCTGTTTCTAGGAGCCCTTATTTTTCAATGTATTCTAGTAGTTTGGAGTAGCCATTAGTCTAGTGATGAATATGCAATAAAAAACATTCTATCATTTAGTATGTGTATTCTAACATAGTTTATATGTTGTTACATGAGTAACAGTTCATCCTTCTGCAAAGGGGGTGTCCATATAAATATTATGCAAACAAGGATATAAAATGAAAACAGTTCCTCTGTAATAAAATATAGCAGAGTAGGGGGAGTGTCCATATAAATATTATACAAATGAGGATACAAAATATAAACATGTCCACTATAATGTAATGTAGCAAAGTAGGAGGTGTGTCCATGTATATATTATGCAAAAGAAGATACACAATGTAAACATTCCTACTATAATAAAATGTAGCAGTGAAGGGGGTGTTCCTATGAATATTATGCATAAGAGGATACAAAATATAAATATTGACCAACAATCTAAAGGCAAAAAAAAAAAAAAAACGCACTGAAAAAAATTAATAGAAATGTCCACGCACCTGAGATGCACTAGTGGAACCAGGGATGGTGCTCACGTGAAGAAAGAGTCCATTGGAATAATAATAACTGTACATAGAATATGAATCGGAGCACTCACTCAATCACTTCTAGTTTCGGCAATTTCTGAGATGTTATCCTTTTCGGATGGGGGCGGGGAGGCGGTAGATGGTAACCGGGAAGTTCAGACGCTGGCCACGGACCGTATCACGCCGCTTGGCACTTCGTCAGGCCGCACTCCGTCAGGAGTGCGGCCTGACGAAGTGCCAAGCGGCGGTATACGGTCCGTGGCCAGCGTGGCCCTTCACTCCTGACGGAGTGCGGCCTGACGAAGTGCCAAGCGGCGTGATACGGTCCGTGGCCAGCGTGGCCCTTCACTCCTGATGGAGTGCGGCCTCACGAAGCACCAAGCGGCATGATACGGTCCGTGGCCAGCGTGGCCCTTCACTCCTGACGGAGTGCGGCCTCACGAAGCACCAAGCGGCGTGATACGGTCTGTGGCCAGCGTGGCCCTTCACTCCTGATGGAGTGCGGCCTCGCGAAGCACCAAGCGTCGTGATACGGTCCGTGGCCCGCGTGGCCCTTCACTCCCGATGGAGTGTGGCCTCATGAAGCGCCAAGCGGCATGTTACGGTACATGGCCAGCGTCTGAACTCCCCCGTTACCATCTACCGCCTCCCCGCCACCATCCGAAGAGGATAACATCTCAGAAGTCCCCGGTACTAGAAGTGATTGGGTGAGTGCTCCGATTCAGATTCTATGTCCAGTTATTAAAATATAAATATTTCTGCCATAATAAAAATGTAGTGTGTGAGTAGGGTGTGTCCATGTAAATATTATGCAAAAGGAGGATACAAAATGTAAACATTACCACAGTAATATAATGTAGCAGATTTTGTCACTTGTCACACTCTGGATTCTATGTGTTACGCAGCTACACCTGCTGCATTCTCCCTACTCTGAGAGTCACCATTGCCGTGTGACACTGAAAGAGTTAAATGACAAATTCAGCTCAGCCACTTCTGGCTTTGGGCTGGAACAGTGTGCCGCCCTGGGGACCTTTGTATTCTCGCATAGTTCATCATGTGTTTTGTTAGATCCGTAACAGTTACTCCTTCTCCAAAGATGGGGGTATCCCTATCCATATTATGCAAAGGGGGGGACACAAATTGTAAATATTTTTCATCAAAATGATACAATGTATCCGTCTTCTTACAGGGACAATCCCCAATACCTCACAGGTACTCGGTGACAAAAAAAAAAACATGGACTGTTCCAGCTGTCATTGTTATGCTTTATGAATGACGTGTTCTGCCTAACAACAGGACGGGATTGGCGGAGAGACGAGGACTTCAGGGAGGGGAACGTAGGAAGGGACAAGGAGAGATGCAGAAATAAGTGCGGCTCAGAAAATTGTTTAAATGTTTCTTCGCTTCCAGCTGCTTCTCTCCACGGTCGCCCAATTCTAGACAGGCGGCCATACATGCACATTACCATTCCCCCCCTTCCATAGGAACACATTCGCTGACATCCTGCCCCATTTCCTATAGTAACAGAAATAAAAAAGCTTGCAGTTTTATTGGTCCCTGCATCGCTAGTGCATTTGCCTAGTTTTTTTTTACAGCATACGATGCAGATCTTGCTGACAGTAGGGATGCATCTATTTCCATAAATGCATTCCTTAATTTGTATTAGATCCAAGTTGCATACGCTTTTCTGCACAATGTGCTGTCCCCACACCCCCTTTTTTTCTTTTTTCTTTTTTTTTTACGTTTGTATCTGCCTGCACTGCATATAGTGCAGAAAAAAAAAATGCAATGTCATATTTTGGCAGAACTCAAGATAAGGCTGGCAACAAGAATATGGGTTAAATAGGTTGATATATCTGCAGTCCTTTGTGGGTGTGCCGATAGAGCGGTGTTTTCCGAACAGGGTGTCTCCAGCTGTTGCAGAACTATAACTCCCAGCAAGCTAGTTCAAATCCTAAGGCAGTCTTTCCCAACAAGAGTGCCTCCAGCTGTTACAAAACTACAACTCCCAGCAATCTAGTGCAAATCCTAAAGCTAGTGTTTTCCAATCAAAGAGCCTCCAGCTGTTACAAAACTACAACTCCCAGCAATCTAGTGCAAATCCTAAAGGCAGTGTTTTCCAATCAGAGAGCCTCCAGCTGTTACAAAACTACAACTCCCAGCAATCTAGTGCAAATCCTAAAGGCAGTGTTTTCCAACCAGAGAGCTTCCAGCTGTTACAAAACTACAACTCCCAGCATGCTGGGAGTTGTAGTTTTGCAACAGCTGGAGGAACCCTAGTTGCAAAACACTGGCCCAAAGCATTTCTAAGCAAGACACAGAGATTCTCCTTCTGATATTTGGTTAATCCCTACATGCTGAGAGTTGTAGTTTTGCAACAGCTGGAGGCACCCTGGTTGGGAAACACTGGCTTAAGGCATGCCTAAAGCAAGACACCGGGATTCTCCTACTGATATTTTGTGAATCCCTGCATGCTGAGAGTTGTGGTTTTGCAACAGCTGGGGGCACACTGTTTCTGCAATAGAGCATTGTAAACTGCACCGAACGACAAACTCAGCTCTGCTACATCTGTATCTCTAGCTAGGATAGTCCTATCGGCTATGTATTTGGTTAAAACTAAGTCTTGGGACAATATATTATAACCCTCATCCCCAGTTTGCCTATAGTACCTTCAAGAAATGTACAATATTTTAATGAATATTGTAAAATTTAAATTAATATTCTAATTTGTGTATATGTGCAACACAAATTTGTTATTTCCATTAATGAAGTGTTCTCCAAACTGTGGCTGTCTAGCTGATGCAAAACTACAAATCCCAGCATGCCCTGACAGCCTTTGGCTTGCTGAGAGTTGTAGTTTTGCAACACTACATTATTAGGTTTATTAAAGCAGTCCTATGTAAATAATACATAGTGGGTAAGTCTTATTTTTAGCTATTCAATATGGAAATTTGACCCTGCAGCACTGAAAAGTTTTTGTCATTTCCACCAATATGAAAAGTTTCATTGGAATTATTGGTTATTTTTAAATGAAGTACAAGCTTTTTGACACATTGTGTTGAACATTATACTGGAATCCATGATTATTCTACAGCAGTGTTTTCCAACCGCTTTCTGGACATGCTGGAAGTTGTAGTTTTGCAACAGCTGGAGGCACACTGTTTTGGAAACATTGTTTTACTGCATAAAGACCTAGTGAGGGTAGGTCCTATTAGTAATCCATCTCATTCATTACGCACTTCCGGCACAATTTCTGCTCATGAGCTGAATTCGTCAGATGTAGCAGAGCTGGGTGTGTGAGTTCAGTTCTTCCCCAACAGTATTGTAAACTCTATTAAAAGTAGTATTGACTGCATATGCCTAATTTTTTGCAATTAATTAAATTGTCTGTAGATGTAGCAGAGTTGAATTTGTCAGAGGTAGCAGAGCTGAATTTGTCAGAGGTAGCAGAGCTGAATTTGTCAGAGGAAGCAGAGCTGAGTATGTGCATTCAGTTCTGCCCCAACAGTATTATATATAAACGGAATATGCCTAATTTTCTGCAATTTATTGAAGTTGTCTGTAGACCAGTGATCTCCAAACTGTGGATTTCCTGATATAGCGAAACTACAACTCCCATGCTGGGCTTTGTAGTTTCGCAACAGTTGGAGGCACACTGGTTGAGAAACACTGTTCTACTGCAGAAAACTTCTTGACCTAGTAAGGATATGTCTTGTTAGTAATCCACCTCATTCATCCCACTCCTCCTGTAGAAGAATTGAATTTGTCAGATGTAGCAGAGCTGAGTATGTGAGTTCAGTCCTGCCCCAACTAAAAACTGTATATGCCAACATTTTTGCAATTTATTGAATTTGTCTGTAGACCAGCAGTTTCCAAACTGTGGACCCTCCAGATGTAGCAAAACAACAACTCCCAGTATGCCCAGATAGCAAACCGCTGTCCGGGCATGCTGGGAGTTGTAGTTTCGCAACAGCTGGAGGCACACTGTTTGGGGAAACATTTTCCTGCTGCATAAAATTTCCTTGCCCTAGTGTGGATTCATCTAATTTATCCCACACCTCCGGCACCATTTCTGCTTTGGTAGCAAAGCTGAATTTGTCAGATGTAGCAGAGTTGAGTATGTGAATTCAGTTCTGCCCCAACAGTATCATATATAAACTTCCTACGCCTAAACCAGCGGTCTCAAAACTTTGGCCCTCCAGCTGTTGCAAAACTTTTTTCGAAATGCAAATTTTTACCGGCACCTCGTGATTTTGCGAATATTTAGAATATAGTGATATATATTTGTAATCACGAATATTCCTGTTTTTTTTTGTGCGCAAATTTATGCAAATATTTATGTTAATATTTTGTTGAGCGCGAATATTCGAAATGCTAATTTTTACCGACACCTCGCGATTTTGCGAATATTTAGAATATAGTGATATATATATTTGTAATGACGAATATTCCTATTTTTTTGTGCAAATTTATGCAAATATTTATGTGAATATAATTATTTTAACATCGGCACTTCGCAATTTCGCGAATATTTAGAATATAGTGATATATATTTGTAATGACGAATATTCGTGTTTTTCTGTGCAAATTTATGCAAATATTTATGTGAATATCAGCACCTCGCGATTTCCTGGCGAATATTTAGAATATAGTGATACGTATTTGTAATGACCAATATTCAAGGTTTTTTTTAATGCAAATTTATGCAAATATTTATAGGAATATCGGCACTTCCAGACTGGACGCTGATCCCTCCCTTCTTTTAGGTGATGCGCACTATGCGAATTTCATTACGAATTTTTGCATAAAAAAAAAGAGAACAAACATGGGAAATCCGTGAATATAGGACGAATATCACTAATTCGAATATGGCTTATGCTGCTCATCACTATGTGAAACTACAACTCCCAGCATGCCCGGACAGCCAACGGCTGTCCGGGCATGCTGGGAGTTGTAGTTTCACAACAGCTAGAGGTCCACAGTTTGGATGCCAGTGCTGTAGACCATTGAATGCAAGTCAGAATCACGACATTGGCCTTTATTGTCTGCACTGCACCCCTAAAATATAATAATAAGACCCCCCCCCCCAAAAAAAAAAAAAACTTCTGCGTTTTGCACCTTTAAAACTTTCAGTCTGGTGGCAAAATCGTGAAGCTGTTGAGGGAACCTTATCCTTTTCCTAGTTGCTTTCCAAGTGACTGCATTTACTAGGCATGCTCAGCAGTAGCTTCATGCAGTGCTGGATTACAATTCTGTAGCTGCTGCACACCAAGTAGAAGGATGCAAGCATGGGGGGACTCCCAAGGTAAGTCTTCTGTCTTTTCCTTTAGCATCTCCTAAAAAAAATGCAACCTCCTATTTTCCCTTGCCGCTGCATAGATGCATTAGAAGAGACGTTTATATCTTCAAAGTCATTGGACGCCTGCGAAATGTAGAGCAGCAGAATCCACAGCAAGAAGAAGAAGAAGAGAGAGAGAGAAAAAAGAAAGAAGCCAGTCAGCAGCTGCCTGTGATAAACTGAAGCTAAGTTTCTCTCTGGATTTTAGGCATGTTCCTTGTATCCTTGCAAGATTTTTGGACCCGTCTGGGAAAGAAATTGAATACTCAATGTCATCCAGACTGTGGCACCCAAAAACCTTGCTGCTGTATCATGTGAGATAACCTTCAGTCCTATAGAAACAAGTGAGAGATCCCCTGTTTCTACTTGATGATATGAATGATGTCTTATGGAGGCACTTTTGTTGGCATGGTAGCCTTCGCTTAACCGGTGCTGGTGCTTTTTTGGGTACTTGACTGTGGCATTTTTTTTTGGTGTGTGTGTGTGTGTGTGCAGCTTCTTCACCAGAGGTGGGGTTCTGCCTCAGACATATCAGACATATTTCACTGACAAAACTACTGTCCAGCCAGGGTAGATCCAGTCATGTCTCCGAGGTGTCACACACGGCTGACCCTCCGCACTGCACACAGGAGAGAAGAGTTAGCCAGTGTTTTGATTTTTTGTTTTTACAGCAGAAGCGTATGAGGTGTCGAAGAATGTCCGTCACTTCAATGTTGACCAATTGCGGCGTCGTCTACTTTAGTTGCAGGGTGTGCTGTGAATCCTTCCCTCTCTATCAGCTGGAGTATCGTATAGTAACAGTGTCGCCGTGTCAGTTCCAGTGTATCAAGGTTGGACAAGGTTCGCTTCAGATTAAATTAGAACCCTGCTTCTTGGTCAGGTCACGCCGGCCGGATGTAGAGTTGTAAGTCTGTGTAGAGTGTTTCCTATACAATGTGAACAAATCAATTCATGTGTCTGTCTGTCTGTTCATTTATTCAGCCAAGTCCAAACCACCCATCCGATAGCTGTGTCCTTGTTATCCTGAGCAACCCTCACTGTCTTATAGAATAGATACTATGTATATACCATACTATAAATACTACTACCATGTCTCCAACTATTCATATAACCAATAGTCCAATAGCTGTGTCCTTGTTATCCTGAGCAACCCTCCCTGTATGGAATAGATACTATGTATCTACTGTACTATAAATACTACTACCATGTCTCCAACCAATGAACTAATAATCCTATAGCTGTGTCCTTGTTATCCTGAGCAACCCTCACTGTCTTATAGAATAGATACTATGTATATACCATACTATAAATACTACTACCATGTATCCGACTATTCATATAACCAATAGTCCAATAGCTGTGTCCTTGTTATCCTGAGCAACCCTCACTGTATGGAATAGATACTATGTATCTACTGTACTATAAATACTACTACCATGTCTCCAACCAATGAACTAATAATCCTATAGCTGTGTCCTTGTTATCCTGAGCAACCCTCACTGTCTTATAGAATAGATACTATGTATATACCATACTGTAAATACTACTACCATGTATCCGACTATTCATATAACCAATAGTCCAATAGCTGTGTCCTTGTTATCCTGAGCAACCCTCCCTGTATGGAATAGATACTATGTATCTACTGTACTATAAATACTACTACCATGTCTCCAACCAATGAACAAATAATCCTATAGCTGTGTCCTTGTTATCCTGAGCAACCCTCACTGTCTTATAGAATAGATACTATGTATATACCATACTATAAATACTACTACCATGTATGCAACTATTCATATAACCAATAGTCCAAAAGCTGTGTCCTTGTTATCCTGAGCAACCCTCACTGTCTTATAGAATAGATACTATGTATATATCATACTATAAATACTACTACCATGTATGCAACTATTCATATAACCAATAGTCCAATAGCTCTGTCCTTGTTATCCTGAGCAACCCTCCCTGTATGCAATAGATATTATGTATCTACTGTACTATAAATACTACTACCATGTCTCCAACCAATGAACTAATAATCCTATAGCTCTTTCCTTGTTAACCTGAGCAACCCTCACTGTCTTATAGAATTGATACTATGTATATACCATATTATAAATACTACTACCATGTCTCCAACCAATGAACCAATAATCCTATAGCTGTGTCCTTGTTAACCGAAGCAACCCTCACTGTCTTATATAATTGATATGATGTATATACCATATTATAAATACTACAATCATGTATCCAAATATTCAAATAACCAATAGTCCAATAGCTGTGTCCTTGTTAGCCTGAGCAACCCTCACTGTATGGAATAGATACTATGTATCTACTGTACTATAAATACTACTACCATGTCTCCAACCAATGAACTAATAATCCAATAGCTGTGTCCTTGTTATCCTGAGCAACCCTCACTGTCTTATGAAATAGACACTATAAGCTAAGTGCTTCTTAAAGGGGTATTCCAGGAAAAAAACTTTTTTTTTATATCAACTGGCTCCAGAAAGTTAAACAGATTTGTAAAATTGTTCTATTAAAAAATCTTAATCCTTTCAATAATTATCAGCTGCTAAAGTTGAGTTGTTGTTTTCTGTGTGGCAACAGTGCTCTCTGCTGACATCTCTGCTTGTCTCAGGGAACTGCACAGAGTAGAAGAGGTTTGCTATGTGGATTTGCTTCTAAACTGGGCGGTTCCCGAGACACGTGTCATCAGAGAGCACTTAGACAGAAAAGTACAACTCAACTTTAGCAGCTCATAAGTACTGAAAAGATTAAGATTTTTTAATAGAAGTAATTTACAAATCTGTTTGACTTTCTGGAGTCAGTTGATATATAAAAAAAAAAGTTTTTCCCTGTATAACCCCTTTAAAGTAACCATCAGTGTCTTATGATGCCTAGATACTATTACTACTACTAACATGTATCCAACCATTCATTAAATGAACCAATAATACAAAAGTCCAATAGCGGTGACCTTTTTAACCTGAGCAACCTTCCCTGTCTTATGGCATATATACTATGTATATACCATACTATAAATTAGGGCTGGGCGGTATACCGGCTCATACCGAATACCAAAATTTTTGTGCTGCACAATATGAATTTTTCCCCATACCGCAATACCGGTTTGGCCCCTCCCCCTCAGGAATGAATGAATTATCAACCCAGCACTGCGCTGTACCCACATAGGGGAACTAATCCATATGTGACCCGCGAGCGCTGTTCTGCTCCCCCCCCCCAATTAATTATTAGCCCAGCGCTGTCCCCATCAGGGTACTACTCACATGTCACCCGCAAGCGCTGCCCTCCTTGTCCTCCTGTTTGTTGCGGCCGCCGGCTGACACTCTATACCAGTGGTCTTCAACCTCCAGATTTGCAAGACTACAACTCCCAGCATGCCCGGACAGCCAACGGCAGTCCGGGCATGCTGGGAGTTGTAGTTGTGCAACATCTGGAGTTCCGCAGGTTGAAGACCGCTGCTCTAGACTGTATCCTTATGCCCGGGTAAAAGGTAAACAAAATAAACTTTAACTCACCTTCCCTGTTGGTCCGGACCAGCTTCCCAGGGAATGAAACGTCGGAGAGCCGTCAGCCTATCACCGGCCACAGCGATGTTCCGCCTCTGCCGGCTTCTTACATGACAGTGGGCCAACGTAGGAACGTGCGTTAAAGTTAATTTGCTTACCTTTGCAGCCCAGGCATAGGGATGCAGATATAGAATGTCAGCGCTGGCGGCCGCAACAAACAGGAGGACGAGGAGAGCAGCACTTGCGGGTGACGTGAGTAGTACCCCGATGGGAACAGTGCAGCGTTGGGCTAATAATTAATTTGGGGGGGGGGGGGGATACTGTTATATACCGTGGAACCACCATAAGTTACAAAAATACAGTGATACACATATTTGGCCATACCGCCCCGCCCTAAAATAAATACTACTACCATGTAACCAACTATTCAAATAACCAGTAGTCCAATAGCTGTGTCCTTGTTAACCGAAGCAACCCTCCCTGTATGGAAAAGATATTATGGGGGAGATTTATCAAAGGATTTAGACTGGTTTTTCCTGTCTAAATTTGTCGCACAGAAAGTTGCAGTCTAAATATGTGTGACTTTTCTGCATCTTTTTTTTTTTTAGAACATGATGCATTCTAGTCTATATTAGACGGAAAAATGCATTGGTGCTGAATTTATCAAAAGCGACAAGTTGCATCGGCTGAAAGTATGCCGAAATGTCAGACCATGCTGGAGCAGGTATAAATACAGTCTAAACCATAGATCCCGAAGTCTGTGCACAGAATTTATCACGAGCCGTGCGACTTTTGATAAATTAGTCGCACAATAGACCAGACTAACCCTCTATAGTTTGGTCTATATTGATGCGGGAAATAGACAACTTTGATAAATCTCCCCTTGTCTATCTACTGTACTATAAATACTACTACCATGTCTCCAACCAACTAATAATCCAATAGCTGTGTCCTTGTTAACTTGAGCAACCCTCACTGTATGGAATAGACACTATAAGCTAAGTGCTTCTTAAAGTAACCATCGGTGTCTTATGATGCCTAGATACTACTACTAACATGTATCCAACCATTCATTCAATGAACCAATAGTCCAAAAGTCCAATAGCGGTGACCTGAGCAACCTTCACTGTCTTATGGAATAGATACTATGTATCTAACATGTTAACTAAGTACTTCTTAAAGTATCCATTAGGGTATGTTCACACTACGGATATGTCGCTGAATCTCCGCTCGCGGAATTCAGCGAGCGGAGATTTAGCCTGGCAGCCAGCGGCAGTAGGACTGCGTAGCACTGCGCCGTCACCAATGACGACTATGCAGTAATCGCGGACTTCAGCGCAAAGAATGAACATGTTCTTACTTTGCACGGAACAATTTCAGCGGCGGAATTGTCCCCCACTGAAATTCTGCAGTGTGAACGGGTCTCGCGGAAGACCCATTCACACTGATGCTAACGTTCACTGTGCGGAATCCTACTTGAGTAATTCCGCTCACGGAATTCCATGGGAATTCCCCAGTGTGAACATACCCTTAGTGTCTTATGATGACTAGATACTATTATTTTATTTTATTTATTTATATAGCGCCTACAGATTCCGCAGCGCCAGTTGTGACGGGGTTCAACACGTAAGGATTGTCACACAATCAACAGAGCAGGAGATGGGAGAACAGCACTAGGTTTATTGGCAGAGATCACAAAACACAATCCACACGATGAGGGGTGATCCGGAGTCTGGGCAAACAATGGGCAATAGAAGGGCACAGTCACTGGGCAAACAATGGGCAACAGAAGGGCACAGTCACTGGGCACAGGGAAGGAACAAACTGCAGATCCCGGGATTCAGCTCCGGGTCCAACACTCCACACTCCAATGTATTGTTCACAGTCCACAGATAACAGCTCCACATCTTGTGGTACCTCAAGTCTCCTGGGAGGTCCGGTCCTCAAAACCGCTCCTCAGTTCACAGGGGTCCACAGCTAAGTCCACAGATAACTCCAACACGATGCCTTGTTCCAGAGGGCGGCCTCAGCCACAGCTCCTCTATCCCAGCAATTCTCCAGATTCTGGGGCACAATCTCCAGGGCAGTGTTGTACTGGCAGCAACTCTCACCCCAGAGATCAACACAACAACTCCATCAGATGACTCCTCAGCTATCGGGGTCCTACAGGTCCCAGCAGGCTCTGTACTAGCATCAGCTCCTGTCTCTGGGACATCACACACTAGACCATGTATCCAACCGTTTAATGACCCAATAGCTGTGTCCTTGATAGTGTTGAGCGCGAATATTTGAAATGTGAATTTTTACTGGGAATATCAGCACTTCGCGATTCTGTGAATATATAGAATATAGTGATATATTTTTTTATGCGAATATTTATGTGAATACCGGCACTTCCAGACTGGACACTGATCCCTCCCTTCTTTTAGGTGAAAGATATAATTGCGCATGCGCACTAAGCGAATTTCGTTCTGAAATTTCACATTAAAAAAAAGAATGAACATAGCGAATTTCACGAACATAGGACGAATAGTCATCCAAATATTCGCGAAATATTGCAAATTCGAATATGGTCCCTGCCACTCATCACTAGTCCTTGATAACCTGAACAACCCTTGCTGTCTTATGGAATAGGTACTATGGGGGATATTTATCAAAACCTGTCCAGACATAAAGCTGCTGAGTTGCCCATAGCAACCAATCAGATCGCTTCTTTCATTTTTTAAAAGGCCTGTGAAAAATGAAAGAAGCGATCTGATTGGTTGCTATGGGCAACTCAGCAACTTTACCTCTGGACAGGTTTTGATAAATCTCCCCCTATGTATCTATCTTGTAAGCTAAGTGCCCTTATAGTAACCATCATTGTCTTATGATGACTAGATACTATGAATACGACCACCATGTATCCAACTATTCATGGGCCCAATAATCCGGTAGTCCAATAGATGTGTCCTTATTACCCTGAGCGACCCTCACTGTCCTATTGAATGGATATTATAAGATAAGTGCTACTTAAAGTAACCATTAGTATTTTATGATGACTAGTGATGAGCGGCATTGCCCATATTCGAATTCGCGATATTTCGCGAATATATGGACGAATATTCGTCCTATATTCTCAAAATTCGCATATTCGCGTTTATTTTCGCTTTGCACAAATGCGCATGCAGATAACTATCTACCTATGTCTCTATATTATCTATCTATCCATCCATCTATCTATCTATCTCCTAATTCTTGGGCTATTCCTGGTCTATACAGAAGTGATAATGGGTCTATGACATTTTTCATTTTGAATATTGTTGTGTCATATTCGCGAATATCGTCACTATCTATCTACCTATCTAATTTTAGTGACAATATTCACGAATATGAGGATATTCACAAATATTCGCATAGTCTCATATCCGCAAATATTCGCTCTCCAGTCTAATACAGTAAATAATATAGGAGCCTTCTTTAGACCACAAGCTGGAAGCTGGGAGGGATGAGATCACTGTGATGTGTTCTGTGGGGAAAAAAAATAAAAAAAATTCGTAATTACGAATATCTAGCGATATAGTCGCCATATTTGCGAATATGCGAAATTCGTGATAAATATTCGAATGCGAATATTCGCGCTCAACACTAATGATGACTTGATACTATGACTAATACTACCATGTATCCAACCATTCAATAACCCAATAATCCAATAGCTGTGTCCTTGTTAAAGGGGTACTCTGGTGGAAAACTTTTTATTTATTTATTTATTTATTTATTTTTAAATCAACTGGTGCCAGAAAGTTAAACAGATTAGTAAATTACTTCTATTAAAAAATCTTAATCCTTCCAGTACTTATTAGCTCCTGAATACTACAGAGGAAATTATTTTCTTTTTAAAACACAGAGTTCTCGCTTTTACTTTAGTTTTAGATGCGGCATTCAACTTTGAACGCAAAAGGGTTAATAGCGCGCTATTAGCTTCAGAGACATGTCGGGACCAACCCGATATGACACGGGGTCACTGCGTGACCACGCGTTATATCGCGAGAGCCGGCCAAGGACGTGAATATACGTCTTTGGTCGTTAAAGGGGTACTCCAGTGGAAAACATTTTTTTTTTAATCAATTGGTGCCAGAAAGTTAAACAGATTTGTAAATTAAAAAGAAAAAAGGGGGTGTATGTGCAGCTCACAATCACAATACACACTGAGGTCAAACTGGGGCATGCAACTATACCCTAATTGCACAAAAAGACAAGCCAATAGAAAAAAGTTGCCCGCACCTTCTAAGTGAGTAAATGATGATATGGATATTAAATGAGAAATATTAAATGAATGATTGTCTGGATCGTGCTTCAATGATAATAGTATAAACAGTTTAATAAGATAGGATAAATAGACTGTAGTTAGTTACTTCTCACAGGGCCCATGTGAGAAGAACATATAAAATAAAAACAACCTTTAGGTAATAATGTACATGAAAAATATAAAATGACAATAATACCAAAAATTAAGATAATGTTATGGCATGATAATATCACTGGCATATAGTGAGTGCAGCTGGTATTTTACCGCTAATATCTACGCACCCACTGTACAATATGTTCAACAATTTATGACAATTTTCAAATGAATGTTACTGGTCCTTTAGGCAGCAGCCTGGGCAAAAAGCGCTGCTTTCACAATGTGTAGATGGTGCCAGTACACTGCGCCCTCTGTGCAACGTCCCAGATGGTGTTGGTAAAGTCCAGTAAGGTCCTGGTAGAGCGGAGGCGATTGGCGCTGGCAGGCGCTGGTGATTGCAGATCGCCGGGAGGACGTTGGCGCTGGCAGGCGCTAGAGATGGAAAGTCCTCACCGCTGGTTTGATGTGATCAGGGCCATACACTGGATACGAGGAGCTCACCTCGTGTTGTCGGCGTGTGACGTCAGCTGCTGCTGGAGCCGAGTTCGTTGCACAGGAGGTAGTAGGCTCAGTCCGGTCCACCATTGCCAACTACCTCCAGTGCAACGAACTCGGCTCCAGCAGCAGCTGACGTCACACGCCGACAACACGAGGTGAGCTCCTCGTATCCAGTTTATGGCCCTGATTACATCTAACCAGCGGTGAGGACTTTCCATCTCTAGCGCCTGCCAGCGCCAACGTCCTCCCGGCGATCTGCAATCACCGGCGCCTGCCAGCGCCAATCGCCTCCGCTCTTACCAGGACCTTACTGGACTTTACCAACACCATCTGGGACGTTGCACAGAGGGCGCAGTGTACTGGCACCATCTACACATTGTGAAAGCAGCGCTTTTTGCCCAGGCTGCTGCCTAAAGGACCGGTAACATTCATTTGAAAACTGTCATAAATTGTTGAACATATTGTGCAGTGGGTGCGTAGATATTAGCGGTAAAATACCAGCTGCACTCACTATATGCCAGTGATATTATCATGCCATAACATTATCTTAATTTTTGGTATTATTGTCATTTTATATTTTTCATGTACATTATTACCTAAAGGTTGTTTTTATTTTATATGTTCTTCTCACATGGGCCCTGTGAGAAGTAACTAACTACAGTCTATTTATCCTATCTTATTAAACTGTTTATACTATTATCATTGAAGCACGATCCAGACAATCATTCATTTAATATTTCTCATTTAATATCCATATCATCATTTACTCACTTAGAAGGTCCGGGCAACTTTTTTCTATTAGATTTGTAAATTACTTCTATTAAAAAAAATCTTAATCCTTCCAGTACTTATTAGCTGCTGAATACTACAGAGGAAATTCTTTTCTTTTTAAAACACAGAGCTCTCTGCTGAATCACAAGCACAGTGCTCTCTGCTGACATCTCTGTCCATTTTAGGAACTGTCCAGAGTAGGAGAAAATCCCCATAGCAAACATATATGCTGCTCTGGACAGTTCCTAAAATGGACAGAGATGTCAGCAGATAGCACTGTGCTTGTGATGTCAGCAGAGAGCACTGTGTCCATGATGTCAGCAGAGAGCACTGTGTTCCAAAAAGAAAATAATTTCCTCTGTAGTATTCAGCAGCTAATAAGTACTGGAAGGATTAAGATCTTTTAATAAAAGTAATTTACAAATCTGTTTAACTTTCTGGCACCAGTTGATTTAAAAAAAAAATAATAAAGTTTTCCACCGGAGTACCCCTTTAAGTCTACTTTGAGTATTTTCTATACAATCTAAACAAATCCATTTTTTTACATATATTTATCCATTTAAAGGGGTTATCCAGGTAAAATCTTATATATATATATATATATATATATATATATATATATATATATATATATATCATCTGGCTCCAGAAAGTTAAACAGATTTGTAAATTACTTCTATTAAAAAGTCTTAATCCTTTCAGTACTTATGAGCTGCTGAAGTTGAGTTGTTCTTTTCTGTCTAAGTGTTCTCTAATGACACGTGTCTCGGGAGCTGTCCAGAGTAGAAGCAAATTCCCATAGCAAACCTCTTCTACTCTATGCAGTTCCTGAGACAAGCAGAGATGTCAGCAGAGAGCCAGACAGAAAAGAACAACTCAAATTCATCAGCTGATGATTATTGGAAGGATGAAGATATTTTAATAGAAGTAATTTACAAATCTGTTTAACTTTTTGGAGCCAGTTGATCTAAAAAAAAAACAAAAAACATTTTTTTCCTGGATAACCCCTTTGACTTTTTAGTCAGGTATCAAGTCACGTAATGAACCAACCATTCAGTTGACAAGCCAAGTACTTCTTAAAGTAACACAACAACTCAAAGTTCTATAAATGTTAGTACTTAGAAATTATTAAATACATCATTAAGTAGAATATTTACATCATATAAAATGCACAAATATTTTTGCCTATCCCATCCCCCATCCCTTGTGAAAAAAAGGAACCACACCCAACCACTATCATTTCCAGTTATCCATAACAATTTACCATATTATTTTTTGTTTCTTTCCTCAAAAAGAAATCTTTTATATCTTGTAACCTTCTCAATCAGCTTCAGCCATGCTGACAGGGCTTGGGTTGTAAACCATGTCCTAAAAATCACTGAATGGCCATAAAATAATAGCCTCGGTATAAGCTTTTGGTTTTAGGATAGATATCACATACTTCCCCCAACACAAATATGTAGAAATGGTACTCTATAACCTTGCTTTTTAAAATTTACTAATCTACTAATTCCTTCCCAAAGGACTGTAAACATCTTGACTTAAAGGGGTACTCCTGTGGAAAACAATTTTTTTTAATCAACTGGTACCAGAAAGTTATACAGATTTGTAAATTACTTCAATATAAAAATCTTAACCCTTTCAGTACTTATCAGCTGCTGTATACTACAGGAAGTTGTGTAGTTCTTTCCAGTCTGACCACAGTGCTCTCTGCTGACACCTCTGTCCACATCAGGAACTGTCCAGAGCTGGTGAGGTTTGCTATGGTGATTTATTTCTACTCTGGACAGTTCCTGATACGGACAGAGGTGTCAGCAGAGAGCACAGTGGTCAGAAAGAAAATAACCACACAACTTCCTGCGGAGCATACAGCAGCTGATAAGTACTGGAAGGATAAAGATTTTTAAATTGAAGTAAATTACAAATCTATATAACTTTCTGGCACCAGTTGATTTGAAAACATTTGTTTTCCACCGGAGGACCCCTTTGAAGAGGTACTCTGCCGAAAAACATCTTATCTCCTATGTATCACGCCATGCCCCCTCCATTCATGTCTATGAGTGGGGTGATGGCTACGTAGCCATCACTCCTACTTCCATAGACATGAATGGAGGGAACGTGGTGGCTGTAGTCGCCAGTAATCCGGCAGAGAGCGGAGTTCGCTCCGTGCACGGATGACTAGGGTTCCATGCCAGAGATCGCAGGGTCCCCAGTGGAGGGACCCTTGGGATCAGAAATCTTATTCTCTATCCTTTGGATATAAAGTTATAAAGTCATCTATACTTACTCGGGTCTTGCCGCTCCGACCGTAGTGACGCCCCCCTCGGCTTGATTGACGGCCCACTTCACTGCTCTGCCCGGTCTGCTTAGGGCGTAGAGCAATGATGCAGGCCGTCAATCAAGCCAAGGGGGCAAAACTATGGCCTGAGTGATAGGACTTGCTAAGTATGGCTCACCACCAAGGGGACTACTGACAGGGTTGCTGGGAAGACTTTATAACTCCATATCCTCACCATCTCACCACCTCACCTGTGTGCAAAAACATTCCCCGGGAATGGTGAGGATACAGATTTTACCATATAAAACGCATTGCCAAGTATTATAAGCTAAAATCTAATGCTTGGTTCTCTTTAGAGTATTGTATTTTTAGATGGAAGTTCTCTACATATTGTAGTTAAGTCATGTCAGACAATAAGTGCATAAAGAATGTTTATTATGCATTAACCAGCCAACCAATCATCCAACCAATCATCCAGCCAATCATGTAAACCATCAATTCATCAACATCTATTCAATAACTGTGTCTGTCTATGTAAAGGAACCTATCATGACTTTCATGCTGCCTGAACCATGAATAATCTGTCCCCAGCAGCTTCTTCCCCTCCCACCAGCCTTGATTAATAGTTTTTTTTCCAGTTTGGCGAGGTTCACAGATCAGAATTTCCGTGCGGAATTCAATGGGATTCTGCTGCACTGTGCCCACGGTGGATTTTCGATTTCTCGTATCAGCACAAAAAATAAGACGGCACATTCCCATGTGGTCCTAGCGCCGTTGCCCCGCAGTGTCTGCACAGAGATTCTCCGTGCGGACATTCTGACGTGTGAACATAGCCTTGGGGTAAAGAGACAGATATATCAATCAAACGCGACCGGACTGGCAAAAGCCACTGCACACAGCCCTCATGATTCATGGCTAAAGCAGAATGAAAGTGATGACAGGTTCCTTTTAAATAAAGTTTTTTTAAAGTCCTACAATTCACCTAGACACAGACTTTTTTTCATATAAATATAATACTAAAAAAAAAATAACATTAGTATTATTAGTATTATAGAAATATAATACTATAAAAAGATTTATCTTCATTCTTGAGGAGCATCTGTCAATGTTTTTACCTGAAATTTTTTTTTTTTTTATATTTGATATGATAATGTGCTGTTTTGGTGATATCTTATAATTTGGGACTGTTCCATTGCAGTAGTAATGGGCATTCTAACTGGCTGGGTAGGCCTTTGCCTATCTCGGAGTATGTCTTCAGGATAGAACTAGTAGAGGGATCATGAGGCCAGTCCACATGTTCTGTACGAGGGCTAGGTAAGGTTGAACCTACTTGTGAATATTCAATGGTGCTGCCATATAGCAGAGACACAGAAGGGTCTTATTGGAAGAAAATAACCCAACTTTGATGCTCTTTGCTCTACGAAAATTATTAGGCAATGGGGGATTCCTGTGTGAGTTGCTTCAGGGACCCGCAGTATTTCACTTGGAAACTGGAAGACATATTGGGGGAGATTTATCAAAACCTGTGCAGAGGATGAGTGGTGCAGTTGCCCATAGCAACCAATCAGATTGCTTTTTTCATTTTCCACAGGCCTCTAAAGAGGCCTGTGGAAAATGAAAGAAGCAATCTGATTGGTTGCTATGGGCAACTGCACCACTCTTCCTCTGCACAGGTTTTGATAAATCTCCCCCATTGATGACTTGGAGCCTTTGTTCATTGGCATTTTCTCCTCTTGCAGGTTTTTTTCCTTCTTTCTTGAATACATTTCTAATACTACTAACTGTCTGCGGTCTTCACTATGGGTAAAATAGTTGAATTCGCTTTTAGACCCTCCTCACTAACCAATCTGCGGATCTGCATGCAGTCTGTAGGGGACACAGTAATGTGCTGCTGCGTGCACTTCAGACATGATCGGACTGGGAGTCTGCGCCCTAAGTATAGACAGTATACTGAACCCATAGAGAAGAGAGAGAGAAGAATCCTTTGCGTCCGGCGTTTGTGATCACAAAGCACAGACCTCTCTTCCTCTAGTATAAACCCGATCCCGGTAATTATAGCCTTGGGCTTTTAGAATGTTTGGAGATGTTACATCTATTGCAGCACATTGCAGGAGTTTTATCTGGCTCAGATAATCTCTGAGGGACCTCTCGCCACCTTACTGCACCAATTTCACTTACTAAGCAGCAGGTAGCAAAGAGACGTTCACGTTAAAGCGGATTCAATCAGAAATTGCTCATTTACATAGCATTTTAGATGAAAATATCTAAAAGTGATTATTATTATTTTTTTTTTTTTTTACTTTCTTTGGTATTTTCAGTACTAAAATTTGATACAGAGCCTGCAGGAGTCTGCGTCTGCGGAGAGAAAGACATAGCTCTACAGCCCACCCAGAAGTAGGAAACCTTGGGATACTATGGCAAGAGAGGTTGTTCAAGGAGACTTGATCATTTTAGAAGTGCCATGCTCTGTATATTAAGCCTTCTGATACTAACTAATTACTACAAAAACTGTGTATACTGAGGCTGTGGTTGTTATATATGTATATATGTGGCAGCCCCGAGGAAAAATGTATACTGGCATAGCAGCAGGGGACACACCTATGATATGGTTCTTAATGGGGTACTTCGCCCCTAGACATCTTATCCCCTATACAAAACTGCACCATCAGCAGAAAATTGGAGGATGTTGCACCCGAATCTTCACTCTGTAGTGTACCTCTGGGCCACTATGTTAGTTTTCTTTTTAGGTGTCCTACCTTTGGTAAATCTGATGACAAAGTCTGTGCAATTTTTAGCTGAGCTGTGTGAGTGCTATTTTTTGGGGGGGATTAGTTGATTTTTATTGATAACAATTTAGGATGCATACAACTTTTTGATCTTTTTTATTCTGTTTTTTTTTTTTTTTTCAAAATCGGGATAAACAAAAAATAACCTACTATTCTGGCATTGTTTATATTTATTTATTTATTCATTAATTTGAGTTACCGTATATACTCGAGTATAAGCCGAGTTTTTCAGCACGATTTTTCATGCTGAAAACACCCCCCTCGGCTTATACTCGAGTGAACTCTCCACCCGCAGTGGTCTTCAACCTGCGGACCTCCAGAGGTTTCAAAACTACAACTTCCAGCAAGCCCGGGCAGCCATCGGCTGTCCGGGCTTGCTGGGAGTTGTAGTTTTGAAACCTCCGGAGGTCTGCAGGTTGAAGACCACTGCGGCCTTCGACATCATCCAGCCCCCTCTCACCCCCCTTTAGTTCTGTACAGTACTCACCTCCGCTCGGCGCTGGTCCGGTGCTGCAGGGCTGTCCGGAGAGGAGGTGGTCCGGTGGGATAGTGGTTCCGGGCTGCTATCTTCACCGGGGAGGCCTCTTTGCCTGAATTGTCACGTGAATAGTCACGTTGCCTTGACAACGACGCAGAAGTGCGTTCATTGCCAACGTACTTCTGCGCCATTGTCAAGGCAACAGCTCTATTCCGGGCCGGAAGCGCGGAGAAGAGGCACCCCCGGTGAAGATAGCAGCCCGGAACCACTATCCCACCGGACCACCTCCTCTCCGGACAGCCCTGCAGCACCGGACCAGCGCCGAGCGGAGGTGAGTACTATACAGAACTAAAGGGGGTGAGAGGGGGCTGGATGATGTCGAAGGCCGCAGTGGTCTTCAACCTGCGGACCTACGGAGGTTTTAAAACTACAACTCCCAGCAAGCCCGGACAGCCGATGGCTGCCCGGGCTTGCTGGGAGTTGTAGTTTTGAAACCTCTGGAGGTCCGCAGGTTGAAGACCACTGAGGGCGGATGATGAGAAGAGGATGATGAAGGGGGGGGGGTGGGATGATGAAGGGGGGTGTGTGGGATGATTACAAGGGGATGATGAAGGGGGTGGGGATGATGACAAGGGGATGATGAAGGGGGGATGTGTGGGATGATGACAAGGGGATGATGAAGGGGGGATGTGTGGGATGATGACAAGGGGATGATGAAGGGGGGATGTGTGGGATGATGACAAGGGGATGATGAAGGGGGATGTGTGGGATGATGACAAGGGGATGATGACAGGTGATGATGATGAGGGTCTGGATGATGACAGGTGGTGATGATGATGAGGATGTTAATGACGGGTCTGGATGATGACAGGCGGTGATGATGATGAGGATGTTAATGACAGGTCTGGATGATGACAGGGGGGGATGATGTATTTCCCACCCTAGGCTTATACTCGAGTCAATAACTTTTCCTGGGATTTTGGGTTGAAATTGTCACGATGCCGGCTGGCAGGTAGTGGATCCTCTGTGCCAGAGAGGGATTGGCGTGGACCGTGCTAGAGGATCGGTTCTAAGTCACTACTGGTTTTCACCAGAGCCCGCCGCAAAGCGGGATGGTCTTGCTGCGGCGGTAGTGACCAGGTCGTATCCCCTAGCAACGGCTCAACCTCTCTGGCTGCTGAAGACAGGCGCGGTACAAGGGAGTAGACAGAAGCAAGGTCGGACGTAGCAGAAGGTCGGGGCAGGCAGCAAGGATCGTAGTCAGGGGCAACGGCAGGAGGTCTGGAACACAGGCTAGGAACACACAAGGAAACGCTTTCACTGGCACTAAGGCAACAAGATCCGGCGAGGGAGTGAAGGGGAAGTGAGGTGATATAGGGAAGTGCACAGGTGTAAACACTAATTGGAACCACTGCGCCAATCAGCGGCGCAGTGGCCCTTTAAATCGCAAAGACCCGGCGCGCGCGCGCCCTAGGGAGCGGGGCCGCGCGCGCCGGGACAGAACTGACGGAGAGCGAGTCAGGTACGGGAGCCGGGGTGCGCATCGCGAGCGGGCGCTACCCGCATCGCGAATCGCATCCCGGCCAGAGGCGGTATCGCAGCGCCCCGGGTCCGTGGAACCGACCGGAGCGCTGCAGTGAGAGGAGTGTAGCGAGCGCTCCGGGGAGGAGCGGGGACCCGGAGCGCTCGGCGTAACAGTACCCCCCCCCTTGGGTCTCCCCCTCTTCTTGGAGCCTGAGAACCTGAGGACCAGACTTTTGTCCAGGATATTGTCCTCAGGTTCCCAGGACCTCTCTTCTGGACCACAACCCTCCCAATCCACTAAAAAGAAGGTTTTCCCTCTGACCTTTTTCGATGCTAAAATTTCTCTGACGGAGAAGATGTGTTGAGGAGAGAGTTCAATTTCAGAAGCATCTGAGGAACGAGAGAGAGCATCGGCCCTAATGTTCTTATCAGCAGGCCGAAAGTGAATTTCAAAATTAAATCGGGCAAAGAACAGAGACCACCTGGCCTGACGAGGATTCAACCGCTGGGCAGACTCGAGGTATGAGAGGTTCTTGTGATCGGTGTAAATAATAACTGGAAATCTTGATCCCTCCAGCAGATGCCTCCATTCCTCAAGTGCTAATTTAATGGCTAGAAGCTCTCGATCCCCGATGGAGTAGTTCCTCTCCGCCGGAGAGAAGGTCCTAGAAAAAAACCCACAAGTAACAGTATGCCCGGAAGAGTTTTTTTGTAGAAGGACAGCTCCAGCTCCCACTGAGGAGGCATCAACCTCCAATAGGAAGGGTTTAGATGGGTCAGGTCTGGAGAGCACGGGAGCCGAAGAGAAGGCAGACTTGAGTCGTTTAAAGGCGTCTTCCGCTTGAGGAGGCCAAGACTTGGGATCGGCATTTTTTTTGGTTAAAGCCACAATAGGAGCCACAATGGTAGAAAAATGTGGAATAAATTGCCTGTAATAATTGGCGAACCCCAAAAAGCGTTGGATGGCACGGAGTCCGGAGGGGCGTGGCCAATCTAAGACGGCAGAGAGTTTATCTGGATCCATTTGTAGTCCCTGGCCAGAGACCAAGTATCCTAGAAAAGGAAGAGATTGGCATTCAAACAGACATTTCTCAATTTTAGCATAGAGTTGATTGTCACGAAGTCTCTGAAGAACCATACGGACATGCTGGCGGTGTTCTTCTAGATTGGCCGAAAAAATTAGGATATCATCAAGATATACAACAACACAGGAGTATAACAGATCACGAAAAATTTCATTAACAAAGTCTTGGAAGACAGCAGGGGCGTTGCACAGGCCAAAGGGCATGACCAGATACTCAAAGTGTCCATCTCTGGTGTTAAATGCTGTTTTCCACTCATCCCCCTCTCTGATGCGGATGAGGTTATAGGCGCCTCTTAAGTCCAATTTAGTAAAGATGTGGGCACCTTGGAGGCGATCAAAGAGTTCAGAGATGAGGGGTAAGGGGTAGCGGTTCTTAACCGTGATTCTATTAAGTCCGCGGTAGTCAATGCAAGGACGTAGAGAGCCATCTTTTTTGGACACAAAGAAAAATCCGGCTCCGGCAGGAGAGGAGGATTTACGGATAAAGCCCTTTTTTAGATTCTCCTGGACGTATTCAGACATGGCAAGAGTCTCTGGGACAGAGAGAGGATAAATTCTGCCCCGGGGTGGAGTAGTGCCCGGGAGGAGGTCGATAGGACAATCATAAGGCCTGTGAGGAGGTAGAGTCTCCGCTTGTTTTTTGCAGAAAACATCCGCGAAGTCCATATAGGCCTTAGGGAGACCGGTTACTGGAGGAAGCACAGAGTTACGGCAAGGGTTACTGGGAACCGGTTTTAGACAGTCCTTGGAACAAGAGGGCCCCCAACTCTTGATCTCCCCAGTGGACCAATCCAGGGTTGGGGAATGAAGTTGAAGCCAGGGAAGTCCAAGGAGAATCTCCGAGGTGCAATTGGGGAGGACCAAAAGTTCAATCCTCTCGTGATGAGATCCGATGCTCATTAGAAGGGGCTCCGTGCGGAAACGTATGGAACAGTCCAATCTTTCATTGTTTATACAATTGATGTAAAGGGGTCTGGTGAGACTGGTCACTGGGATGTTGAACCTGTTGACGAGAGAGGCCAAAATAAAATTTCCTGCAGATCCAGAGTCCAAGAAGGCCACAGAAGAGAAGGAGAAGGCAGAGGCAGACATCCGCACAGGCACAGTAAGACGTGGAGAAGCAGAGTGGACATCAAGGATTGTCTCACCTTTGTGCGGAGTCAGGGTACGTCTTTCCAGGCGGGGAGGGCGGATAGGACAATCCCTCAGGAAGTGTTCGGTACTAGCACAGTACAGGCAGAGGTTCTCCATGCGGCGTCGTGTCCTCTCTTGAGATGTCAGGCGAGACCGGTCGACCTGCATAGCCTCCACGGCGGGAGGCACAGGAACAGATTGCAGGGAACCAGAGGAGAGAGGAGCCGAGGAGAAGAAACGCCTCGTGCGAACAGAGTCCATATCTTGGCGGAGCTCCTGACGCCTTTCGGAAAAACGCATGTCAATGCGAGTGGCAAGGTGAATAAGTTCATGAAGATTAGCAGGCATTTCTCGTGCGGCCAGAACATCTTTAATGTTGCTGGATAGGCCTTTTTTAAAGGTCGCGCAGAGGGCCTCATTGTTCCAGGATAATTCAGAAGCAAGAGTACGGAATTGTACGGCATACTCGCCAACGGAAGAATTACCCTGAACCAGGTTCAACAGGGCAGTCTCAGCAGAAGAGGCTCGGGCTGGTTCCTCAAAGACACTTCGAATTTCCGAGAAGAAGGAGTGTACAGAGGCAGTGACGGGGTCATTGCGGTCCCAGAGCGGTGTGGCCCAAGCCAGGGCTTTTCCAGACAGCAGGCTGACTACGAAAGCCACCTTAGACCTTTCAGTGGGGAACTGGTCCGACATCATCTCCAAGTGTAATGAACATTGGGAAAGGAAGCCACGGCAAAACTTAGAGTCCCCATCAAATTTATCCGGCAAGGATAGTCGTAGTCCAGAAGCGGCCACTCGCTGCGGAGGAGGTACAGGAGCTGGCGGAGGAGATGGTTGCTGGAGCTGTGGTAGTAGCTGTTGTAGCATAACAGTCAGTTGAGACAGCTGTTGGCCTTGTTGCGCAATCTGTTGTGACTGCTGGGCGACCACCGTGGTGAGGTCAGCGACAACTGGCAGAGGAACTTCAGCGGGATCCATGGCCGGATCTACTGTCACGATGCCGGCTGGCAGGTAGTGGATCCTCTGTGCCAGAGAGGGATTGGCGTGGACCGTGCTAGAGGATCGGTTCTAAGTCACTACTGGTTTTCACCAGAGCCCGCCGCAAAGCGGGATGGTCTTGCTGCGGCGGTAGTGACCAGGTCGTATCCCCTAGCAACGGCTCAACCTCTCTGGCTGCTGAAGACAGGCGCGGTACAAGGGAGTAGACAGAAGCAAGGTCGGACGTAGCAGAAGGTCGGGGCAGGCAGCAAGGATCGTAGTCAGGGGCAACGGCAGGAGGTCTGGAACACAGGCTAGGAACACACAAGGAAACGCTTTCACTGGCACTAAGGCAACAAGATCCGGCGAGGGAGTGAAGGGGAAGTGAGGTGATATAGGGAAGTGCACAGGTGTAAACACTAATTGGAACCACTGCGCCAATCAGCGGCGCAGTGGCCCTTTAAATCGCAAAGACCCGGCGCGCGCGCGCCCTAGGGAGCGGGGCCGCGCGCGCCGGGACAGAACTGACGGAGAGCGAGTCAGGTACGGGAGCCGGGGTGCGCATCGCGAGCGGGCGCTACCCGCATCGCGAATCGCATCCCGGCCAGAGGCGGTATCGCAGCGCCCCGGGTCCGTGGAACCGACCGGAGCGCTGCAGTGAGAGGAGTGTAGCGAGCGCTCCGGGGAGGAGCGGGGACCCGGAGCGCTCGGCGTAACAGAAATTAGGGGTCTCGGCTTATACTCGGGTCGGCTTATACTCGAGTATATACGGTAACTATGTGGAATAAATAATTTATAAATAAATTATAAATTATTTTATAGTTTCGGTCACTATGGGCAATATCATTTTTACTTTTTTAGATTTCTGAAGCATTTTTTATCGGAAAAAAAATGTGTTTTCTTTATTTAAAATGTTTTAAAACATTTTATTTAACTTTAGATGACTTGACCATGTCTGAGTTTGATTGCTCGCATTATACACAGCATTATTTATTAGACAGGTCCTAATAAGTATACAAAGTTGGCCCTAGGGCCCTTTAAAAACCCATGATCACATTGCCAGAAGGAGGGGAGGGTTGATGGGATCAGAAAGGGAGCCCACTATCTCTGTCTCTGGCAGAATGTCAGTGGTAATATCCAGATGACACCTGCTGCTGATAAACCCCTGCTCCATCTATGCACCACAAATGTTTTTGGAAAGTACTTCCAGACATATATTGTATGTACAGTGGATGTCATATATATATATATATATATATATATATATATATTCCAAAATGAAAGGCAAAAAAGAGGCACTTCAGCATTGCAACGTTTCAAGACCCTCTCTTTTTCAAGACCTCATTGAGAAGGTTGAAACGTTGCACCTATGGATGGGTGAATAAATATCTTTGGAACGCTGGAGTGCCTCTTTTTTGCCTTTCATTTTGGATTTTGGAATTGAAATACCGTTGGTCAAGGTTTGGGCTAGCTGAGCACCCTCACTTTTCTGCTGAGCACCCTTACTTTTCTTTATTGGCTTATAGCCTATACACTGTGCCACTCAGTTTGCTGCTTATTTGATATATATATATTAAAGGGATTATCCAGGATTAGAAAAACATAGCTGCTTTCTTTCAAAAACAGCGACACACCTGTCCTCAGGTTGCGTGTGGTATTACAACAAAGCTCCATTCACTTTAATAGAACAGAGCTGCAATACCACATCCAAACTGGGGACGAGTGGCAGTCATGTTTTTCTAATCCTGGATAACAGCTTTAAAGGGGCTTCCTTCATGCATATTGTGCCTAAGTGTACAGCAGGGTGCTTTATGGGGATAGGGGAGTTTGTGTAAGCTACTGCTAGACACCTCCAGTGGTGGTTTATTTCCCTTCAGAATTAAAAGGAGCAGATATGTTAAGATGCATCTGCCCAATCCAGCAGATATCAGCGAAGATTTGGAAGGCCACCATACATATGGCCTGTTCTATTGTTCCTGTATCGTCCAGCGCTGCTCCCCAGCACTTTCTTCCCCAGCCGGCGGGGCCGGAATTCACATCGTGGGACGCGCCCGAATGCGAATCCCAGCACGTCACTCACCTCTGCCCTCTGCTGTCTGCTGTCCATCCTCCCTCAGCGCCGGAGCACATGCCCCCACGCACCGGAGCTCTCTGATTTATAGGGCCAGTGCGCCCTTAATTAGTAATTACACCTGCACCTCAGTTATAAGTTTCTGCACCTCCCATCACTCCTTGCCGAATCTTTGTTGCCTTGTGCCTGAGAGAAAGCTTTCCTTTGCCTTGCCTTTCCGTGTTCCTGGCTCCATTGTTCCGTGACCTAAACTTGCTCCTGTGCCGCCTGCCTATAGACCTCCTGCTACGTTCCTGACTTCGCATCTGTGCCGCCAGCCCTGACCTTCAGCTATCCAGACCATGACTTGCCATATCCCTCCTGTGCCTTGCATTTCCTCAGTTGCCTGTGTGGTCGAGTCGTGCCAGGGGTAGTGACCTGGGTGTCACCTGCCGCAGAAAGACCATCCTGCTTTATGGCTGGCTCTGGTGAAAACCTTTGGCACTTTTGACTCGGCTCCCTGGCATGGCTCACGTCATCTACCACACAGGTCCAGTGGATCCACTACTACCCTGTGTGCTACAGCTTATTGCCGTGAGTCTTACAGTTCAATTTGACTAACAGCAGCTTTCAAGCATATTAAAGACGCATAGTTTTTCTAACGTACAAATATAATAAATGGAACTTATAATACGTTTGTCTGGATAAAATGCTCCCAACTTGCTTCTATGTCAGGTGATTGTAGATCTCAGCCCAAACAAAAGTTAAGAGGGAACATTAACCAGCGGAGCAGAATAATTAGACCTAAACTACTCCTGAGATTAATTGTCTCGATATGTTGTAATCTTTAAAAACATCCGCAAATGAACGTGAATGCATTAAGGTTAATGCTGAACTCTGTGTAGTCTATTGTCTATGTGCAGTCATTTAGCATTAAATTATTATGCATGAAGTCATTTCCATAAAAATATTCTCCCTGTAAAATTATTTTATTTGTTTTTTCTACTTTGTAATAGTTTGAATTGTTTGGGAAGAGCGAACTGCAATATTTTCTAAGGTTCCCATTAAAATCAGTAAACGTCAATACCATCTACTGCTCACAATAGGAAAAGTAGCTCAAAGAGAGGACATCAGGGTCACCTGTTGCAAAACATAGTTTGTTGTCTTGGTTATTATTCTTCTGTTCTCTCCTGAAAGCTTGACTGGGTGTGTAGCCTACAGTGGGATACTATAGATGGTATAATTGCAGCAACAGCATCTGATGAAGCAGAGCTGACTTGTTGTATAGCTTAGCTGGAGCTGTTAGAGCAGCAGACCTGAGGTTCTTAGATGCAGCCAGGTGGAGCAGGCTTGATCAGCAGACAGGCGTGGTCTACAATCCTTGTCATGCACTGGAGAAGCAGACAGGTACAGAGGGATCAGGCTGAGGCAGAGTCTGGTAACTGGCTTGTGTAGTGGCAAGTCCTAAGCTGGGCCTTACCCCTTCTATTGGTAGACATGCCTTAAAGGGATATTCTCATTATTAAAAGTTATTCTCTATCTACAGGGGGTAAATAGTAAACCTATTCGGTAAACTGCTTAGTGCTCGATAATGTTCAGATGCCCCTTAGAGAATAATTGTGGTGCTGGCCACTCATACCACTCATTCTCTGTTCATTTGGAGGATATTTTTCAAGCATTTAAGGATCAGTGAGGGTCTCAGTGGTAAGACATGCACCAATCCTCTCCTTAGCCATTAAGCCCAGAAGGGGGACCCATAGGGCTAAACTGGAGCTGTATACACAAAATGGTTGTATGTATTCATGACTACTTGAAAAGTTGATTATTTATTTGATTTAGTCAAAGTGAACCTGGTGTGGGTAGAAGCTGTCCTAGCAGTCAAGGTGGTATAGGTGCTTGACATCAGAGAGTCAGGCAGGCAACTGTAGTCAGCGGTCCAAGTCATGCACAGAAAAACAGTGCCCAGGGGTGAAACAGAGTTGTAGATTAGGGTCAGCAACAAGGGAGTCAGAAAGGTGAAATCAGAACCCTGGATACACTCATCGGTCAGAATACATGGAAATTTCAGGATCAGGACAGCATACCTTCACTAGGAACACAAGGAATAAGTAATTCCCAGGCACAGAATGATGGGCAGAACACTCTTAAATAGGTACCACTGAAGGTGAATAGGCGGGGAGAGAATCAAAAGTAGAAACGCTGGCCCTTTAAATCAGAGAAGGTGGCTGTGTGCGGCCCATATAGGCCAGAAAGGGAGGTGTAGGTAGCAGAAGCATTCAAGTGCCCTGAGTATGGGATGCAAGTGACAGAAGTGTCGCCCGCTGACATTTCATAAAACATTATCAAAAATGTGTACATTGTGTAATGTATGGTGTTGCTATAGCACAGAGAACATAAACTCTGTTTTAATCTGCTTTAATGTATCTTTCTCCCTTAAAGAGGATAATTCAGGATAACAATGTATTTATCTATCCACAGGTTGGGTGATAAGCGTATGATTGGTGAGGTTGGTCCACTAGGACCCCCAATAATCACGACAGCGGGGGTCCCATGTCCACCTGATTGAATGGAATGGGATGGAATTCTGTAAAGGACTGATGGAGATCGCCGTGTACAGTGCTCGGCTATCTTCAGCAGTCCAATAGAGAGTGCCAGCATACATGCTTAAACATCCACATGGGAGGACACAGGACCCCGGGTCTTGTGATCAGTGGGGCCCAAGCAGTCCTATTCAGTGGGTAGGTGATATTGGAGTCTTGAAATAACCCCTTTATCTTTAGACACAGCCCCTGTACATGGATGATAATCGTCAATGCCAAGAAATAGTAAAGGTACAAAAGCAGGTAGAAATGGGGTGGAACTAGGCTAAAATAAAGGCATAATCATTGTATGTTTGGAGTAACCTACATTTTGTGTGACAGGAACATGTTAAGTCAATGTTCACATCAGCATTGTGAAGCTCTATTACACACGCTGATAACAGGGCTGGGGCGGAGGTCACAAACGGATCCCAAAAGGTTCCATTCTCTTTGGGGTTCCATTAGATGCCCGTAATTTTTTTTATATCATTTTAGCAGAGAAAAAAACCTAACATGCAGGTCATTTCAATGGAATCATAAATGGAGTTCCCAATGCTGATGTGAACATAGCCTTATTTAGAAAAAAAAAAGTAGTGGGGACAGACTGGGTATTCCCTGTCAGTTTTCTGCTGCCATTTTGTTGATCTCCACTATTTGTTGCCCATCTTGACATACAGATAATACCCATTCGCCTAATCACTGGTAGTGTCACCACTTAGATTTGTGGTTATTCTCTGTATGTTGAAGTCAAGTGGAGATCAGTGGGGTCTAGGGCAGTAGTAGGGGATCAGGCAAGTGAGTACTGCTTTTTTTTAATCCAACCTCTTTTAATACCTTACCATCTGACACTTATGCAAAACGCATGCGGATCTGGCAATATGTCCCCAATGTAAGGGCAAAGACACTGAGGCTATGTTTACACCTTGTAAAGTTAATGTAAAATGACTGCAGTAACATAGGTATAAAATACAGAAGTATTTATTTAAACTCATAATGTATTTAATTAAAGTCTATGGAAAAGAGACCATCAGGGCACACATGTATAAGAACAAAAAACTCCAATAATTAAGTTGTTGAAATTACTGCAGTTTTTACTTACAATGTGCGCACTGTTGCTTTTCCACAGACTTTAATTAATTGATAAAATATTGCTATTTTTTTTAACCTATTTTAGGCAGGATTTTTGCTTTCAATTTACATTGTGTGAACATAGCCTAAATGAGATATCTTTTTAGAGCATCCCAAATTCTAACTGTGAGAGGTAAATACCTTATGGCAATAAAAGGGCCAGGAACAAGAGAAGGCTAATGTGAATCAATGAAAATGTTAAGGGGACAATACATAACAAATAGAAAGCATTTGAGCTACTAAAACAAGAAGGTATTAAAAGTATTAAACAGCAATAGGTAAAACATTAAATATTTGAAAAACAGATAAAGACAGCAAAAGTGAAGACCGAGAAAGAGACAGAGAGTCTCATTGCCAAGAGTAAAACTAACCCTAAAATTTTGTTTAGTTGTATAAATAGTAAAAAAAATTGAAACTAAATTGAAAGAGTCAGCATTTTATAGAGTACTAGCTGAGTACCCGGCGTTGCCCGTTTTTTCCTTCCTAATCCTTGTTGTGGAGGAATACAAACAGAGGAAGCTTTTGACTTCACATCCCATCCTCATATATTGTTGTCATATCCCAACCCCATATCTGGTCCTCATATCCCGACCTCATATCCCGACCTCCTATCCCGTCCTCCTTTCCCGACCTCCTATCCCGTCATCCTATCCTGTCCTCCTATCCTGTCCTCATATCCCATCCTCATATATGCAGTAACATATATTTCCCATAGACTTGTATGGGACTTTAAACAAAAACCACCAACCTGGCAAATGGGGGTGATTAAGGGTTAAATCACATATCCTATGTTTGTTGTTGACATATAAGTAACATGTGTGCCAAGTTTCATGTTAATATCTTTAGCCGTTTGGACGTGATGCTGGAACATACATACATACATACATACATAAATACACACACACATACATACACACACACATACATACATACATACACACACACATACACACGTTGAGTTTTATATATATAGATTAAAGTAGAAATTATAGAGGGCAATGATGAGAAAGTGAATATATAACAAACACAGACCTTAAAGGGGTACTTCGATGGAAAACATATATTTTTTTTAAATCAACTGGAGCCAGAAAGTTAAACAGATTTGTAAATTGCTTCTATTAAAAAAATCTTTACCCTTCCAGTACTTATTAGCAGCTGTATGCTATGTGGAAATTCTTTTCTTTTTGAATTTCTTTTTTGTCTTGTCCACAGTGCTCTCTGCTGACACCTGATGTCTGTATCAGGAACTGTCCAGAACAGGAGAAAATCCCCATAGCAAACCTATACTGCTCTGGATAGTTCCTGACATGGACAGAGGTGTCAACAGAGAGCACAGTGGACAAGACAAAAAAGAAAGTCAAAAAGAAAATAATTTCCTCTGTAGCATACAGCTAATAATAAGTACTGGAAGGGTAAATATTTTAGTAGAAGTAATTTACAAATCTTTTTAGCTTTCCGGCACCAGTAGATTAAAAAAAAAAAATGTTTTCCAAAGGAGTACCCCTTTAAGGGAAGTGGCTTATGTAGGGCTCTGGATTGTGTCTTTCCAAATAGGAGGTTGGCGTCTACTTTTTGTACACATCAGGTCCTTTGATAATTTCCTGTTGTGACCTAATTTTCCTTTAGCATGTGATGGGCCTACTTTCTGTAAATAACATGTAAATTGAGTGAATTCAATGACATATTTTGGCATGGCTTCTTCACATCGTGCAGGATTGTTTTCTGCTACAATAAAGTTTTCAGTTTTAATGAACTTGGCCGTGGTCCATCCTCATTAATCTTATGGGACTGAGAAGGCTGGGGCACCTCTGCAGGAAATAATTGTCCGCTTGTTGTTTTATTATGGAAACTGTTGTCAAAACTAAGAGTTGTATCCCTAATTTTGTTGGTTCTATTAATGGACACCAATTAATTTTGATTTCCACCTCTAGAACGGAAAATATTATCTGATTTGTCAAAAATCCCATTCACTATTGTGCTTTGTTTCTTGTTGCCTTGTGTTTGTACACAGGGAGGTGATCTTATTCACGTCTTTCATCCTGTATAAAATTACTGCAGACCTAAAGCTTGTTGTAGTAGAACAATAAATGCTTTAAAACTATTTCATTGTCAGATGCTTTTATATACAGTATCTTAAGTCCAATGGTCAATGAGAGTGTGTACCATAGTAGCTTTTTAAAAGTTTACAAATGTTTTCCTATCTTAACCCCTTAAAGGGGTATTCTGGCACTAAACCCCTGTTTCAGCTGCACAGAGTGAGGATCTGATGACGGGCAGTGTGTGGCTGATGACGGGCGATGCAGGGGACGGAGTATCGTGACATCATGGCTCTGCCTGCTCGTGACATCACGCTCAGCCCCCTCAATGCAAGTCTATGGGAGGGGGCATGAAGGCCACAACGCCCCCTTCCATAGACTTGCATTGAGGCGGCTAGTATGAGGGCTCATTTTTTGCGCCATGATCTGAAGTTTTCATCTGTACCATTTCTATTTTGATGGGACTTTTTGATCAGTTTTCATAATTTTTTTTAGAGTATACAGTGACCAAAAAATATGCAATTTGGGAATTTGGTATTTTTTTATGTATATGCCATTGATCGTGCGGTTTAATTAATGTTATACTTATTTAGTTTGGACATTTACGCATGTGGCGATACCACATATGTTTATTTTTATTATGTTTTTATATGGAATTTAGGAGGTGTTTTAAACTTTTAATAAGGAGGGGTTAATGTGTGCTTTTTTAAACTTTTAATAAACTTTTTATTTTACAATTTATTGGTCCCTTTAGTGGACTTTTAGGAGGAATCATTAGATTCCTCATACAGATCAATATAGTTCCATAAAAACCACATTAATCTGTGTGCTCTGAACATGATTGATAAAGCTTGGTTCCGCCAAGCTTTATCAATGGGAGAGCAGGGACCAGCAGAGGAACAGAGGTAAGCCTTCTGGCTGCAAGGGGGCGATCTACCCCACTGGACCACCAGGGAGTGTTAACAGGTCCCTTTAGATGCCGCTGTCAGCTTTGACATGGTCGTGGCGGTTGCCGCATGTCAACTATTAACGCCGGCCCTCATCTACAAGAATCAGCTTACGGACCGGCAGGTATGGCGTGTGCTCGAGTCGGGAGCCCGCGCCATACTCCGTTAACGGCACAAGGATGTGTCTACACGTCCTTGGTCGTTAACCAGTTAAACTATGCAAACTAGCTCCTCCAAAAGAATAAAAGCTTGCTCCTTACTGTCATCTGTTGGAGGTAGCATGCCTTCAAATAAATATAAAATCTGTAAAGAGCCTTGAAACATGTGTGGTAGAGGGTGTGATGCAGGGCAAATGTAATTACCCTAGGGGAAGATGGCATTAACCCTTTGTATTTGTTTATCCTCAATACCACACAAAGGTATACCGCTGGATCCTGGGCTAGGCACGGGGGCAATAATGACTCAGACGCCATGTTACAGAACAACACTCCACTGAGTTAGACAGGTGGAATAGTCTATACAGCTTAGCCAGGCCCACAGAGGTGACCAGAGACCTTAGGGCTTGCTGGGACTCGTAGTGTACTAGGACAATTTTGATGCAGGCCATGCTGAATGAAGACAGGTTGACTTTGACTGAGACTGACTATACCCCGTTTGTAGCTTACCAGGCTCTGACTGGGACCTGGAAGAAGTGAATTGTAGACTTGTGGCTGCTTGACTGACTTGAGGCCTCCTCTGGACTCCAGACACGTTCTTAGGACTTGACTGCACTGGACCTCAGCAAAGACTTAACTGGAATCAAGAGAGTGAGCTAGCTCCTCCCAGGGCTTTTATGGGGGAGACTAGGAGGGGTCCCATTGGTCATCCGAAGGTCACATGGTCAGTGATACCTCACTGGGTTACAATTACATGACACTGGTTCTTAAAGCTATAACACATTACAAGTATAATACACTGGATAACATATATATACAAGTGAATACAGAAGGGGGTAACAGGTGCAGGGGGGCCCAGGGGACACTGCAGGGAGGCTGCCTGACAGGGCAGCTAGGGTACAGGGGTACAACTCCTGTACCGGGCCACCACAAACTCCCCCTCTTAAAGGGTACCTCTCATCAAATAAACTTTTGATATATTTTAGATTAATGAATGTTGAATAACTTTCCAATAGCATGTTAATGAAAAATATGCTTCTTTCTATTGTATTTTTCCCGATCAGTCCTGTCAGCAAGCATTTCTGACTCATGCTGGAGTCCTAAACACTCAGAGCTGCCAGCCAGCTTTGTTCACAGTCAAACAGGCTGTGAACAAAGCAGGCTGGCAGCTCTGAGTGTTCTCCATTGTGAAAAAAGCAGACTGGCAGCTCGTAGTGTTTAGGACTCCAGCATGAGTCTGAAATGCTTGCTGCCAGGACTGGTAGGGAGACCCCTAGTGGTCATTTCTTCAAAGTGGAAAATTAAATAGAAAGAAGCATATTTTTTTAATAACATGCAATTGTAAAGTTACTCTGCATACATTAATCTATAATATATCAAAAGTTTTTTTGATGAGAGGTACCCTTTAAATACAGCCGTCCTCGGCACCCAGTCCTGGAGGGCAGACGACAACAAGTGGCCACTGGGGCCTAGTGATGACAACAGTTCCTGGGGCATTGTTTCTGAATGTCCTTTACAGGTCTGAGTAAGGAATAACAAATAACTGGGGACAAGTCCATGTGTCATTTGTTGACAATAAATGGAAATGGCGTGGCAGCCAGAGAAGTTCCAACTTGAATGAGCGGGTTATTATCCGTGTAGACACTAAATATCGTGGCCGCCAAATAGTCTTTGAACTTTTCGGTTACGGCCCATACCAGGGCGAGAAGTTGCAACTTGAATGAGCTGTAATTAGCATATTTCTTCTCTGCTCCTCACAGGTTACGAATGGTCTAGACAATTACTCGCTCTTGTCCTTCCTGGACTTGGGACAGGACAGCTCCCAGACCTTCGAAACTGGCTTCAGTATACAGTCGGAACAGCTGACTTGGAGTCTGGATACACCAAGATGGGTGGTTCTGTCAGCAGATGTTTAAAAGCTCTGAACGCTGTCTCTTGCTATTTGGCCTATTCAATAGGTAGTCTTCCGTTGTAGTTCTCCTTCGCTGTACCGCGTAGGAGAGCTCTGAGGGGTTCTGCAATTTGGGCAAAGTGTGGAAAGAAGCGGCGGTAGTAGCTGGCAAATCCCCGGAAGCTCCTAACATCTTTCACCGTGCGTGGGCTAGGCCAGTTCTTGACAGCTTCCACCTTTTCAGGAATGGGCTGGACTCCCTCTGCGCTGACAACATGACTCAAGTAATGGACCTGAGGTTTAAGCAAGTGACACTTTGATGGTTTGATCTTCAGCCCGTGCTTGATCAAGACTTGAAAGATGTCTGACAGGTGACTGAGGTGTTCCTGGTAAGACTTGGAATACACGATGACATCGTCCAGGTACAACAAGACACTTTGGAAATTCAAATGACCCAGGCACCTTTCCATCATACACTGGAACGGCATACACTTAAATTCGAACAACCCCATGGGTGTCACAAAGGCGGTCTTCTCCCAATCCTCCACGGCCATAGGCACTTGCCAATATCCACTGGTTAAGTCCAGGGTGGAGAAGTAAGCAGCCGACCCGAGGGCTGTGAGTACCCTCCTTGGCAAAGGGTAAGCATCTTTATGTGTAACATTGTTCAGTTTCCTGTAGTTGGCACAGAAGCGGATGGTTCCGTCTTTCTTCTTGACCAGGATAAGTGGCGCCGCACAGGGACTCTCACTTTCTTGGATCACGTCCGCCTCCTTCATGTCAGCCAGCATCTTCTTGACAGTCTGGTACATGCCTGGCACGACTGGGTGTTGCCTTTCCTTGATAGGCGGGCTGTCGCCAGTGAGGATACGGTGGTGGATCATTGAAGTCTTCCCGAAGTCTGTGGGGTGTTTACTGAAAGCTCCATGATACCTTTTGGCAACATTGATGACTCCCTTGTCCTGGTCTTTGGGGGGTAGTGTCATCCCCAACTTGGAGCCCACCAGGGCTCTGGGGGCTTAGCACTGGATCCCTCCGAAACTTGTGCTGCATGCTGTAGGGCCACCATGAGTTCTGTAACAATGTCTTTTGGCTCTAGGAGGTACAACTGAGCCACTGGAGTATATTTGGGTAAGAGAGTAGCAGAATCAGACAGGTTCACTAACCGCACCGGGCCTCTCCCGTTGGTGACAGTGACGAGACTTCTTGCAGCTCAGACAAGAGGATGATCTTCTAGCTGCATAGGTTCCAGCAGGTCCTGATAGTCCCTATTCTTGACTCCGGGATGAGTCTCGGTGTTGGGTTGTAAGGTCACCAACCTGATGTCTTGAACTCGTTCTCGGCAGATTTCACCTTCTTGTTGGCAAACTTCTGCTCCACCTGTAGAACTTTCAAGTGGTGCTGCAGAGCCCGCCGGTCTGAAGGGGACAGATGGGGAAGAGAGGCATACAAGGCATCTAATATCTTTTCATAATGTTTATCCCCAATATAAACTCTGCAGACCCCTTATCTGTCACGTTAATTACAATCAATCCCTGTCTGGTAAGTCCATGCTCTCCCAATTGAATGGTTGGCTCCCAGTATCCATGTCTGGGGACTGGTTGCCCATTACCTGCTACTACACTCAAATTAACATCATCAGGCTCACATAGTAAACTAGCATCCCAATGCTGATAGAAAACATATTTAGAGATAGTAGACACCTGTGACCCTGTATATCTCAACGCCTCTATAAGCACACCTTCTACAACGACTTTTACAAAGAGGCAGGAGGCGACATAAAGTGAGAGTCCTAATTTAGGTCGTTTGGGGGTTGGACCTGGTCACTGTTTTCCTGAAGGCCGGTCCTTGACCTCAGGGTGAAACCATTTAAATCCCAGCACTGCATTTTCCAATGGCCGGGCTTGTTACAATAGGTGCAGAAAGGTCTCTGAGTCCCCGAATATCTATTGGGTGGAGGATTAGGGTTATTGGAATTGCGGGGGCAGGAGCAGGGGCAGGTTTCCTAGGCAAGGGAGGTTCACGGTCAGGTGGAGCAGGCCGGGTGGCATGCTTCTTAACAGCCTTGGTCAATTGCTCAATGTCCTGTATAACACTCTGTAGATCTAAGGCTGCGTTGACTGGCAAAGTGGGCTGCATTGGGGCAGGGACAAGGGACAGTGATGGTATAGGCCTTGCTACCGCCCCTAGTGGCTCTTGAACCGATGGGAGGGGAGTACAAGTTTCCTCTAAGTCAGTCCCGGACTCGATCACTGGGATAGCCAGTCTTTTAAAAGCAGGAAATTACATGTTGGGATTTTGGACTGCTAACATTCTCAATTGGGCCTTGTCCCACTTGTTATGGGCCCCATCAATGAATCTGTGTCTATTAACACTTTGTTGGCCTGTTCTGGAGTTATACCATCTAACTTTTGAACAGTCTTTAGGGCATTCTGTAGAGCTACAGCATACGCTCTCAAGGTCTCACCTGGCTTTTGTCGCCTTTCATACAACTGGAGATGTACCTCAGATGGAGAATGTTACTCAAATACCTGGTACAGTCCTTTAAATATCTGCTTCCCCGTCGCCTTCTCAGTGCCGGCAAGGTGCGGACTTCCTCTAGTACCAGTCCCTGGAGTTGTCCTGTTAGCAATTGTACCTGTTGGTTAGGAGGGAAAGAGTAAAATACAAACAAACTCTAGATCCTCTCTTTGAAATCCCTCAGGGTAAATGTCTCCCCTGTAGGTAGGAAGGACAGGGTTCCCCATGAATACCGGTGCAGATGCTGGAACACCAGGACGGTTGAGGTTGACTACAGGCAAGTGGGGCAGAACCCTGGCTACTGGAGCAGGTGATGACCTTGCTTCTGGAGATGAGGGGGCGCTGGCGCCCGGTTGATCTGTGGTACTGGGTTCTGAAATGCTGTTGATTTTTGAGTGCGCTGTTGCTTTAAGAGAAATAAGGTGTTATTTATTAGGGTAACAGGTACAGGGGGCCCAGAGGACACTGCAGGGAGGCTGCCTGACAGGGCAGCTAGCGTACAGGGGTACAACTCCTGTACTGGACCACCACACACGACTGGGGATCATATACAAGGCCAGAATCTCTCTGAATAGTGAAAGTTGCCCATCTGTTGCTGATTTTTTGCTCATCATCACTACAGAGCAGCAGGTGAGAGACCCCTGACGGGGAACTGAAGTCCATAGAAAAAATACGTGAAATCATCCAAGAATTCCACTCAAGGGCTGATCCCCCAGGACTCCTGTTAATGGAAATAGTGTTCCGGCTGTGGAAAAAGTGGAGGAACTTCGTTCCCATGCATTCCTGCAGAAATTGAGCCCTGCTGAGGGATACTATGTCTCCATAAGGAAGTCACCAGGCTAATTTATGGAATATAATAAGCCATGCAATGCTTCATGGGGGACAAGTATGCAAAGTAGCTTTTCTCCCAAAAAAAAAAAGAAGCTTCCTTCTTCCTGCCACCTTGGAGACACACTGCCACCTTAATCATACATCAAATACCTCTCAACTGGCAGCCAGCACCCTGCTCTGTACTAATAAGGAGCAGAAACCCTGAAACGGCTGTCTAGACATTTTCTTTTCAGGAGAGATTCAGGCTTTTGATATAATTCCCAGTTATGTTTCAATGCTCTTTATGGGTCATACAAACTAAATGGACAAACTAAAGGGGCATTCTCAACATGTAAAGTTGTCCCCTACCACAGGATAAGAGATGACAGGATGATCAGTGGGGGGTCTGTCTGCTGGGAGTGCTGCACTCAACATTGTTTGAAAGCCCATAGAGAATACACATTGTGCTCCATTAAATCTGGGAACCCATTCTCATGAACAGTGAGGCTCTCAGTATTCAGCTCTACTGATCAGTTTTGTTCACCCTGATGATTGTTCAGTGACCTGGCAGGGTGGCATAGATGGTATAGCTAAGGCTAGCTGATACTTGTAGTCCCACCCTGAGTAGGAAACCTTGTTCACAGAGGCTAGAGTGCCATTCGGCCCTGAGTACCTCCGTGGGGGTCATCATAATTTGAAAGAAGAGGGTCTGCACTGCATTTGTCTTCAGCCTTCTGCGCCATTCCCAGGTTAATGATATCCTGACTGGTAAAAGGTAGGGTGCCCTTGGTGGTACACATGCAGATAGAAAGTATGATATTGGGGAGATTTATCAAAACCTGCCCAGAGGAAAAGTTGCCCAGTTGCCCATCAGATTGCTTCTTTCATTTTGCAGAGGCCTCGTTAAAGATGAAAGAAGCGAGCTGATTGGTTGCTATGGGCAACTGGGCAACTTTTTCTCTGGACAGATTTTGATAAATCTCCCCTATTGTGATTCGAGAAGTGGGTAACTTTACTTAAAGGGGCATTCCACGCTTTTTGCTTCTTTCAGGGTGAGACAAGGGCAGCAACGTTAGTCTAGTTACTAATATAATTTGCTTACCTGTGTTTGTTGGCTGGTATCAGATTTCTTTGTCTTTGTTTTCCCTGGAAGTTAATTTTCTGCAAAGTACAAAATGAGTGTTGTCTCTGACCTTTCCCAGCTTGCTGGCCAGCCTGAGACAATACATCACAAGTCAAGTGCTGAAAGGGAGCTTGCTAGCTTTGTCTGTTGAGTATAAAGCCAGCCCCCTGATGACAGATCCACAGCTTGTGTGTCCGGTTGTGCTGTGCTGCAATGGGTGGGGCAACCGATGTGTGGGAGGGAAATAAGTCAAATGAGTAGTCTGAGGGAGGCCACAGAAACAGGAAGTAGTCAGTTCACACAAACACAGGACACAGCCATTTACCACCAACACAAGCACAGATCCTTGGTGAGCATGTCCATTACCGTATGACACTGATTACTAAAGTCACCTTATGTTGGATAACCCCTTTAAACATAAAAATTGGCTCCACAGGGTGTAGGTACAAAGTTAAAACAGTTTTTATTGATTTCCTGTGCTGATAGTATAGTGCCACCCCCCACCCCCTTCAGTTAATGCCATACCTACAACGGTTACAAACTGGTATTCAAGTAGACCTAAATAGTGTTGCTCGCGAATATTCGCAATACGAATTTTATTCGCGAATATCGCATATTCGCGAATTCGCGAATATTCGCGAATATAGCACTATATATTCGTAATTACGAATATTCATTTTATTTTTTTTTTTCACAGTACACATAACAGTGATCATCCCTCTCTGCTTCCAGCTTGTGTGGTGTAAAGAAGGCTCTAATGAGAGACTGGTGTGCGAATTTTCGCATATGTGAAATTTTGTATATGCTAATTTTCGCATATGCGAATTTTTGCTTGCATAGGTTTTCATATATGCAAATTTTTGCATATGTTAATTTTTGCATACGCGAATATTTGCATATGCGAAAATAAACGCTAATATTCGCGAATATATGACGAATATTCGTCCATATATTCACAAATATTCGCGAATTCGAATATGGCCTATGCCGCTCAACACTAGACCTAACCATACTTTTACCATTTGATCAACAAAACATGCATAGGGTTTTGAATGTGCAAAATACTTGCAATCCTGGTAGGCCTTGACAACTAATTTGTCTCTTGACTTTTGATTTTGAACTAAAATTGTTTGTCCAGTGAAGAAAACAAAAAACAATCTGTGTATGGTGTAAAAAGTATAATAAAGCAACTTACTTATATAATGTTATTAGCCATACTGAACAGATCTATCCATATCCGTTAAGCTGTCTGGCTTGTAGCTGTGACATCCTGTTTGACTTTGCAAAAAGTAGAGCTCCCATCCCTGCTCCCCCCTCCTCTCATGTCTGCTTAGGATAAGACAATTGATGTGAAGAGGGGAGCTCATATAACTATTAATATTATTGCTAATTAGATTATAAGGCAGCAGGAATCCTTCCTCGGTTACAGTAGTTTTCATCAGAATAGGCTCACTGCTTTCTTATCTGAGATAAGCTTCACTCTGTCTCAAAATCTAATGAGCAGTAATATGAGCTCCCCGTCTTCACATCAATGGTCTTATCCTGAGCAGACAAGTGGGGAGGAGTCAGAAGATACAGGAGCTCTGCTTTTAGAGAGTGTGATTTTATGCTACAGCTACGAGGGTGAGAGCAGAGCTGATATAACGAGACCTGTGCAGTATGGTGGATAATAACAATTTAACAATTGGGCCCCACTATGGTCCTGGAAGTCACATGAATGCTAGCTTTGAATGCCTTATAGCTACACCCTCTATCTAAAGTTGAATAACAAAAAGAAATGAAACAAGGATTTTTTTTAAACAGAATTTTTAACAAAATGTTCTACAACATAACGTGTAATTTTACTGTTCAACTATCAAAACACAAATGACCTAAATGTTATCATTTCTGATTAAGAATATTGGCTGATATATGTCTCCAAGCCACTTTAACACACAGAAATAAGTGGATTGATCTTCTAACTTTTAGATCCACAGTTTGTGTAAAGATTTATGACTCTTTGGTCATCAATAGAGGAAAGCAAAATAAATAATTGATTTGGAGATCTAAGGCTCCCATTCCAAGCCACAAAAATGTTTATGGATATTATTATTGTTGAAAAAAAGGAAAGTATTAGTTAATTTCCTCATGATTTATACACTGACATGTCTTTAATGTTTACCTAGGAAGAAAACTTTAATAGGATACTCAGCCTCAAGACATCTTATCCCCTATACGCCCTTGTGATGTCAAATCATGCCCCCTCAATGAAAGTCTATGGGAGAGGGTGTGGTGGCCATCACGCCCCTTCCCATAGACTTGCATTGAGGGGGCCTGGCTGTGACGTCACGACCCCGCTGCCCACTCTAAGCAATCAGAAAAAAATGTTCAGAACGCTGGGGCAGCAGAGTACCCCTTTAATTCTGTAGTGGAACAATAGCTCAGTCCCCAAAGCTGCAGTTCCAGGTACAGCCACTAACAAATATTTTGCACTGTACTTGGAACAGCTATGAAGGGAAACATGTTGATATGAATGGTTAATACTAAAGGTGGAAATACCCTTCAGATACCTGTTGGCTGACAGCTACTGTATGTCTCCCAACTCTTCCTACAAATGCACCTAGGCTCAGCCAAGCATGTCTGTGTTTAAAACTGGGAGAAGGAATAAAGCTACTGCCTGATCCGTGATGGCAAAAATATAGGGCATGTTGGAATATAAGATGCCTGATCCTTCTTCCCCCTTACATCCGCCATCAGGAAAGAGTTGGGAGCCCCTATACACAGATGATCATCCAATCCCACTAAGATCAACAGTTGCTTCTAACATTAATTCAATTTGTATAGGTACCTTGAACACGTAACCCCTATCCTGACGGCTGGGACCTCTGTGGTCTTGGGAAAGGGAATCCTGAAGCTCAGGTTTGAACGAAGAGGTTGTGCACATATTTGACCTTTCATTGTCGATTGAAGTGCCAAAGATATTCAAGCAGTCCCATGGGAGATCTAAGAGACCCATTCTCAATCCTTGTGGTTTTACCCTCAGGGAACAGAAACTTTCCCCTATCCTGTAGATAGAAGATCAGTGTTCATGGTGTTAAACCTCTTTAAAAATAGGCCATAGATGTTTAATAGAGCCTGTTTCCTTCAATGAGTCAGTGTGAACCACAAGATGGGGAGAGAAGCATATAGCTGCACGCTTGTCCTGGCTATATTTAGAGATCGGTGAAGGTAAGAGACCACAACTGATCAAAGCTTTTCACCTGTCTGTGTAAAATGTCAAAAGTTTTTTTTTTATTTGACAATAAGACCTTAAAGATTATTGCACAGAAAGTCTTTCTGCTGACTGTTGGGGAGCTTGTCTTATGGAGCAGGTCTTTCTGCTGACTGTTGCGGTGCTTCTCTTATGGAGCAGGTCTTTCTGCTGACTGTTGGGGTGCTTCTCGTATGGAGCAGGTGTTTGTGCTGACTGTTGGGGTGCTTCTCTTATGGAGCAGGTCTTTCTGCTGACTGTTGGGGTGCTTCTCTTATGGAGCAGGTCTTTCTGCTGACTGTTGGGGAGCTTCTCTTATGGAGCAGGTGTTTGTGCTGACTGTTGGGGTACTTCTCTTATGGAGCAGGTGTTTGTGCTGACTGTTGTGGTGCTTCTCTTATGGAGCAGGTCTTTCTGCTGACTGTTGGGGTGCTTCTCTTATGGAGCAGGTCTTTCTGCTGACTGTTGGGGTGCTTCTCTTATGGAGCAGGTCTTTCTGCTGACTGTTGGGGTGCTTCTCTTATGGAGCAGGTCTTTCTGCTGACTGTTGGGGTGCTTCTCTTATGGAGCAGGTCTTTCTGCTGACTGTTGGGGTGCTTCTCTTATGGAGCAGGTGTTTGTGCTGACTGTTTTAGAGCTACTCTTACGGAGCAGGTGTTTGTGCTGACTGTTTTAGAGCTACTCTTACGGAGCAGGTGTTTGTGCTGACTGTTTTAGAGCTATTCTTACGGTGAAGGTGTTTGTGCTGACTGTTGGGGTGCTTCTCTTATGGAGCAGGTGTTTGTGCTGACCGTTGTGGTGCTTCTCTTATGGAGCAGGTCTTTCTGCTGACTGTTGGGGAGCTTCTCTTATGGAGCAGGTGTTTGTGCTGACTGTTTTAGAGCTACTCTTACGGAGCAGGTGTTTGTGCTGACTGTTTTAGAGCTACTCTTACGGAGCAGGTGTTTGTGCTGACTTTTTAGAGCTACTCTTATGGAACAGGTGTTTGTGCTGACTGTTGGGAAGCTTCTCTTATGGAGCAGGACTTTGTTCTGCATGCATGGAGCCTCTGATGCAGATGGAGGTGTACAGCAGTCTGTTTCTATGTCAAGTTATATTGCAACCCCCCATGCAACCAAATATGAGCTAATCAGAAAATGAATAAATGGCCTTCCGCTTATCTCTACCAATGACACACATTCCTTGGCTTCCCTACACCATATGATAACAGTGTCCGAATCCCTAATAAATTCAAAATAATCTATTGAAAAAGCAAGTTCCTTTCATAGTTGTTTGGTGTCAGGTTGTGATTTTAATACTGCGAACTATCTAAAAATTAAAACATTTTTGTAGATAGGAAAGTCCTCCTTGGGCCATCTAACTTTTCTTGGAAGTGCTTAAACTTTTGGTATCAGGCAGGAATAGTTCACATACCTCCATGTGATTTGTTGCAAGGAGAAGTTAGTTTTGTGTTTTGGCACAGATAGTTTCCAAGGTTGTGCAATTATGATAAGAGAACGGAATCTTGTTTCCAAAAGCAAATTACTCTAGTTTAGATGGGGATGGGAGGTTAGTATTGTGCAGTCTTGATTCTTGTACAAGGTTAACAGGGTCTTCCTCTTATTTGAGTTGAAGTTCCAAGGAATAGTTGTTTTTGTAAAAACTAAGAGATTTCAGCCTATTACCCTGCAATGGTTATAAAGAAGAAGGCAAAAATAAATAAATAAATAAATAATTACAATACCAAATCATGAAAATCCTGGGATCAATGAGCCTTCTTCAGAAATGCAGTAACTATAACTTGTACATTTACGCTCTAGAAATACATTTAGGTAAATTTTTAGCTCTACTCTACTGAATACACCATAATAGTGCAGATAATCCACATTTTTCTCATTGCTCTTACAGTACAAAATCAATTTTTATGTTAATATGGAAACTAGAGATGAGCGAATTTTTGGAAAATTAGATTCAGCCGATTTGTGGAATTTTTCGAAAAAATTTGGTTCGGTCCCAATTTATTTGTGGCAAATTGCTATTAAAAACGGATATTTCTGGGCTTCAGATAGCCTCAATAGGGGTGTAGAACATTTTGCTTTGCCGTAACACGCATAGGGAGTGTGCTGTGTTTGTGAAATAATACTGTTATTCAGTATGACATGCAGATTACAGGCATCACTATTAGAATCACTGCCGCAGAGCATCTGGATGTGGCAGCAGGGTTGGGAGACCATATGGCATCTCAATTGAAGAGATTAAAGAGAGATTTTTTTATGTAATTTTTATTTTATTTTATTTGAATTTATTAACAAAAAATGTTAAATACTTTTTTGAGGACCCATTCTGGTGAGTATCGAGCTGGCGGTCCGCTGCGAGGTGAGCTACCAACTGTCACGATGCCGGCTGGCAGGAGGTGGATCCTCTGTGCCAGAGAGGGATTGGCGTGGACCGTGCTAGTGGACCGGTTCTAAGTCACTACTGGTATTCACCAGAGCCCGCCGCAAAGCGGGATGGTCTTGCTGCGGCGGTAGTGACCAGGTCGTATCCACTAGCAACGGCTCAACCTCTCTGACTGCTGAAGATAGGCGCGGTACAAGGAAGTAGACAGAAGCAAGGTCGGACGTAGCAGAAGGTCGGGGCAGGCAGCAAGGATCGTAGTCAGGGGCAACGGCAGGAGGTCTGGAACACAGGCTAGGAACACACAAGGGAACGCTTTCCCTGGCACAATGGCAACAAGATCCGGCGAGGGAGTGCAGGGGAAGTGAGGTATACATAGGGAGTGCACAGGTGAACACACTGATTAGAACCACTGCGCCAATCAGCGGCGCAGTGGCCCTTTAAATCGCAGAGACCCGGCGCGCGCGCGCCCTAGGGAGCGGGGCCGCGCGCGCCGGGACAGGACCGACGGAGAGCGAGTCAGGTACGGGAGCCGGGGTGCGCATCGCGAGCGGGCGCCACCCGCATCGCGAATCGCATCCCGGCTGGAGGCGGTATCGCAGCGCACCCGGTCAGTGGATCTGACCGGGGCACTGCGGGAGCGAGAGTGTAGCGAGCGCTCCGGGAAGGAGCGGGAACCCGGAGCGCTCGGCGTAACAGTACCCCCCCCTTGGGTCTCCCCCTCTTCTTGGAGCCTGAGAACCTGAGGACCAGATTTTTATCTAGGATATTGTCCTCAGGTTCCCAGGATCTCTCTTCAGGACCACAGCCCTCCCAGTCAACCAAAAAGAAGGTTTTTCCTCTGACCTTTTTGGAGGCCAGTATCTCCTTTACGGGAAAGATGTCTGAAGAACCGGAGACAGGAGTGGGAGAGATAAGTTTAGGAGAGAAACGGTTGATGATGAGTGGTTTAAGAAGAGAAACGTGAAAGGCATTAGGAATACGAAGAGAAGGAGGGAGAAGAAGTTTATAAGAGACAGGATTAATCTGGCACAAAATTTTGAAAGGACCAAGATAGCGTGGTCCCAATTTGTAGCTGGGAACACGGAAGCGGACATATTTAGCGGAGAGCCATACCTTGTCTCCGGGAGAAAAAATGGGGGGAGCTCTTCTTTTCTTATCAGCAAACTTCTTCATGCGTGATGAAGCCTGTAAGAGAGAATTTTGGGTCTCTTTCCATATGGTGGAAAGATCACGAGATATTTCATCCACAGCGGGTACACCAGAGGGCAAGGGAGTAGGGAGGGGGGGAAGAGGGTGACGGCCGTACACCACGAAAAATGGGGATTTGGAAGAAGATTCAGAAACTCTGAAGTTATACGAGAATTCGGCCCATGGTAGAAAATCTGCCCAGTCATCCTGGCGGGAGGAAACAAAATGCCGTAAATAATCACCCAGGACCTGGTTAATTCTTTCTACTTGCCCATTGGATTGAGGATGATAAGCAGAAGAAAAGTTTAATTTAATCTTGAGTTGTTTACAGAGAGCCCTCCAGAATTTAGACACGAATTGGACGCCTCTATCCGAGACGATCTGCGTGGGCAACCCGTGAAGACGAAAAATGTGTACAAAAAATTGTTTTGCCAACTGAGGCGCAGAAGGAAGACCAGGAAGAGGGATGAAATGTGCCATCTTGGAGAATCGATCAACGACCACCCAAACAACAGTGTTGCCACGGGATGAGGGTAAGTCTGTAATAAAGTCCATACCAATCAGAGACCAAGGCTGTTCGGGAACAGGCAGAGGATGAAGAAGACCAGCGGGCTTCTGGCGAGGAGTCTTATCCCGGGCACAGACAGTGCAGGCTCGCACAAAATCCACAACATCCGTCTCCAGAGTCGGCCACCAATAGAAACGAGAGATGAGTTGCACGGATTTCTTGATGCCCGCATGACCTGCGAGATAGGAGGAGTGACCCCATTTGAGGATTCCGAGGCGTTGGCGTGGGGAGACGAAGGTCTTCCCTGGAGGAGTTTGCCTGATGGAGGCTGGAGAAGTGGAGATCAGGCAGTCAGGAGGAATGATGTGTTGCGGAGAGAGCTCTACTTCCGAGGCATCCGAGGAACGAGAGAGAGCATCGGCCCTAATGTTCTTATCGGCAGGCCGAAAGTGAATTTCAAAATTAAATCGGGCAAAGAACAGAGACCACCTGGCCTGGCGAGGATTCAGCCGTTGGGCAGACTGGAGATAGGAGAGGTTCTTGTGATCGGTGTAAATAATAACTGGAAATCTTGATCCCTCCAGCAGATGCCTCCATTCCTCAAGTGCTAATTTAATGGCTAGTAGCTTTCGATCCCCGAGGGAGTAGTTCCTCTCCGCCGGAGAGAAGGTCTTAGAAAAAAAACCACAAGTAACAGCATGCCCGGAAGAATTTTTTTGTAGAAGGACCGCTCCAGCTCCTACTGAGGAGGCATCAACCTCCAATAGGAAGGGTTTAGATGGGTCAGGTCTGGAGAGCACGGGAGCTGAAGAAAAGGCAGACTTGAGCTGTTTAAAGGCGTCTTCCGCTTGAGGAGGCCATGACTTAGGATTGGCATTCTTTTTGGTTAAAGCCACGATAGGAGCCACAATGGTGGAAAAATGTGGAATAAATTGTCTGTAATAATTGGCGAACCCCAAAAAACGTTGGATAGCACGGAGTCCGGAGGGGCGTGGCCAATCTAAGACGGCAGAGAGTTTGTCTGGATCCATTTGTAGTCCCTGGCCAGAGACCAAGTATCCTAGGAAAGGAAGAGATTGACATTCAAACAGACATTTCTCCATTTTGGCATAAAGTTGATTGTCACGAAGTCTCTGAAGAACCATGCGGACATGCTGGCGGTGTTCTTCTAGGTTGGCAGAAAAAATCAGGATATCGTCCAGATACACAACAACACAGGAATATAAGAGATCACGAAAAATTTCATTAACAAAGTCTTGGAAGATGGCAGGGGCGTTGCACAGGCCAAAGGGCATGACCAGATACTCAAAGTGTCCATCTCTAGTGTTAAATGCCGTTTTCCATTCATCCCCCTCTCTGATGCGGATGAGATTATAAGCACCTCTTAAGTCCAGTTTGGTAAAGATGTGGGCACCTTGGAGGCGATCAAAGAGTTCAGAGATGAGAGGTAGAGGGTAGCGGTTCTTTACCGTGATTTTATTAAGACCGCGGTCGTCAATGCAAGGACGTAGGGAGCCATCTTTTTTGGACACAAAGAAAAATCCGGCTCCGGCAGGAGAGGAGGATTTGCGGATAAAGCCCTTTTTTAAATTTTCCTGGATGTACTCAGACATAGCAAGAGTCTCTGGGGCAGAGAGAGGATAAATTCTGCCCCGGGGTGGACTAGTGCCCGGGAGGAGGTCAATAGGACAGTCATAAGGCCTGTGAGGAGGTAGAGTCTCAGCTTGTCTTTTGCAAAAAACATCCGCAAAGTCCATATAGGCCTTAGGGAGACCGGTTACAGGGGGAACCACAGGGTCACGGCAAGGAGTACTGGTAACCGGTTTAAGGCAGTCCTTGAAACAAGAGGGACCCCAACTCTTGATCTCCCCTGTGGACCAATCCAGGGTTGGGGAATGGTGTTGAAGCCAGGGTAGTCCAAGGAGAATTTCGGAAGTGCAATTGGAGAGGACCAAAAACTAAATTTTTTCGTGGTGAGGTCCGATGCACATTAGGAGGGGTTCCGTGCGGTAACGCACGGCACAGTCCAATCTTTCATTGTTAACGCAATTGATGTAGAGAGGTCTGGCGAGACTGGTCACTGGGATGTTGAACCTGTTGATGAGAGAGGCCAAAATAAAGTTTCCTGCAGATCCGGAGTCCAAGAAGGCCTTAGTGGAGAAGGAGAAGGTAGAGGCAGATATCCGCACAGGCACAGTAAGACGTGGAGAAGCAGAGTTGACATCAAGGACTGTTTCACCTTTGTGCGGAGTCAGCGTACGTCTTTCCAGGCGGGGAGGACGGATAGGACAATCCTTCAGGAAGTGTTCGGTACCGGCACAGTACAGGCAGAGATTCTCCATGCGGCGTCGTGTCCTCTCTTGAGGTGTCAGGCGAGACCGGTCAACTTGCATAGCCTCCACGGCGGAAGGCACAGGAACGGATTGCAGAGGACCAGAGGAGAGAGGAGCCGGGGAGAAAAAACGCCTCGTGCGAACAAAGTCCATATCCTGGCGGAGCTCCTGACGCCTTTCGGAAAAACGCATGTCAATGCGAGTGGCTAGATGAATGAGTTCATGTAGGTTAGCAGGAATTTCTCGTGCGGCCAGAACATCTTTAATGTTGCTGGATAGGCCTTTTTTAAAGGTCGCGCAGAGGGCCTCATTATTCCAGGAAAGTTCTGAAGCAAGAGTACGGAATTGCACGGCGTACTCGCCAACGGAAGAATTACCCTGGACCAGGTTCAGCAGGGCAGTCTCAGCAGAAGAGGCTCGGGCAGGTTCCTCAAAGACACTTCGAATTTCCGAGAAGAAGGAGTGTACAGAGGCAGTGACGGGGTCATTGCGGTCCCAGAGTGGTGTGGCCCATGACAGAGCTTTTCCAGACAGAAGGCTGACTACGAAAGCCACCTTAGACCTTTCAGTAGGAAACTGGTCCGACATCATCTCCAAGTGCAGGGAACATTGTGAAAGAAAGCCACGGCAAAACTTAGAGTCCCCATCAAATTTATCCGGCAAGGATAGTCGTAGGCCTGAGGCGGCCACTCGCTGCGGAGGAGGTGCAGGAGCTGGCGGAGGAGATGATTGCTGAAGCTGTGGTAGTAGCTGCTGTAGCATCACGGTCAGTTGAGACAGCTGGTGGCCTTGTTGGGCTATCTGTTGTGACTGCTGGGCGACCACCGTGGTGAGGTCGGCGACAACTGGCAGAGGAACTTCAGCGGGATCCATGGCCGGATCTACTGTCACGATGCCGGCTGGCAGGAGGTGGATCCTCTGTGCCAGAGAGGGATTGGCGTGGACCGTGCTAGTGGACCGGTTCTAAGTCACTACTGGTATTCACCAGAGCCCGCCGCAAAGCGGGATGGTCTTGCTGCGGCGGTAGTGACCAGGTCGTATCCACTAGCAACGGCTCAACCTCTCTGACTGCTGAAGATAGGCGCGGTACAAGGGAGTAGACAGAAGCAAGGTCGGACGTAGCAGAAGGTCGGGGCAGGCAGCAAGGATCGTAGTCAGGGGCAACGGCAGGAGGTCTGGAACACAGGCTAGGAACACACAAGGGAACGCTTTCACTGGCACAATGGCAACAAGATCCGGCGAGGGAGTGCAGGGGAAGTGAGGTATACATAGGGAGTGCACAGGTGAACACACTGATTAGAACCACTGCGCCAATCAGCGGCGCAGTGGCCCTTTAAATCGCAGAGACCCGGCGCGCGCGCGCCCTAGGGAGCGGGGCCGCGCGCGCCGGGACAGGACCGACGGAGAGCGAGTCAGGTACGGGAGCCGGGGTGCGCATCGCGAGCGGGCGCCACCCGCATCGCGAATCGCATCCCGGCTGGAGGCGGTATCGCAGCGCACCCGGTCAGTGGATCTGACCGGGGCGCTGCGGGAGCGAGAGTGTAGCGAGCGCTCCGGGAAGGAGCGGGAACCCGGAGCGCTCGGCGTAACACCAACTGTTTCAGCCCCTGCCTCTCAGCGCCCCCCCCCCCCCCCCCGACTGTATTACTCTGTGTGGAATTGCAAATGTTTAATTTAATCAGTAATGGTTCATTGTTATTGCCCCAACCTGTTTCATTGGATTCTTGTGGTAATTCCAGAGGTATTAGAAAGGAGTGAATTTCTAACAAATATGATTTGTCCGATTTGATTCGCTCATCTCTATTGAGGACCTATTGGAGGGCAAGTCTGGTGCCATCAGCCGCGATAATTCCAGCTCCAATAGTGTATAATTGCTGCAGTGTATAATCTTCTGCATTGAAAAAGCTTGTACTTCTATCTTAAAATCGAGCTGGCGGTCTGCCAAAAGACCAGCTTCCGCCTGTCCCAGCCCCTGCCTCTCAGCACACCCCCATGCTCTGAGTGTCCACTTGAAAAGGGACTGCAGTACCAGCAACTTGGACAGGAGCACATACAGCTTCTGTGCCATTGGATAAGTGGGCGCATAAAGCTAGCTGTGGCTGCAGTGAAAAAGCTCGTACTTGTATCTAAAAATCGAGCTGGCGGTCCTCCTTGCTGGTCGAGAAACGACCACTTGATACCAGGAGTGCAGTTTTGCAACACCTGGAGGTTTGCCTCCCCCCTCAACCCCCATGTGAATGTACAGGGTACAATCACACGGTCGGGTTTACAGTGAATTTCCTGCTTCAAGTTTGAGCTGCGGCAATTTTCCGCCGCAGTTCAAACTCCTAGTGGGAAACTCACCGTAAACCCACGCCCATGTGAATGTACCCCAAAAACACTGCACAAAAAAAAACACTACATATACACACATGTACACTGCCCCCCCCCACCCTCAATAAAAATTTAAAACTTCTCAGTGTTTCCAAAACGGAGCCTCCACTGACTGTTTAGGCATGCTAAGAGTTTAGCAACAGCTGGAGACACCCTGTTTGTGAATCTCTGGCATAGAATTTTTTTGGTAGCAGAGGCAATTGTAACGCTTGCATCCGAGTCCACCCCTATGCAAATCCCTAACTTAGGCCTCAAATGCGCATTACGCTCTCTCACTTCGGAGCCCTGCCGTATTTCAAGGAAACAGTTTAGGGCCACATATGTGGTATTTCCGTACTCGGGAGCAATTGCATTACAAATTTTGTGGGGCTTTTTCTCCTTTTACTCCTTATGAAAAGGTAAAGTTGGGGTCTACACCAGCCGGTTAGTGTAAAAAAATATTATTTTTTACACTAACATGTAGAGGTTGCTCCATAATTTTCATTTTCACAAGAGATAAAAGGAAAAAAAGACCCCCAAGATTTGTAACACAATTTCTCCTGAATACGGAAATACCCCATATGTGGACGTAAAATGCTCTGCGGACGCACAACAAGTTGGTGATTTGCACAGGGGTGGCTGATTTTACAGCGGTTCTGACATAAACGCAAAAAAAATAAATACCCACGTGTGACCCCATTATGGAAACTACACCCCACACGGAACGTAACAAGGGGTATAGTGAGCCTTAACACCCCACAGGTGTTTGACAAATTGTCGTCTGGGCATGCTGGGATTTGTAGTTTTGCCACATCTGGAGGACCACAGTTTGGAAATCACTGTGCACTGGTCTCTATACTGTAGCCCTCCAGATGTTGCAAAACTGCAAATTCCAGCATGCCCAAACAGCTGTCTCGGCATGCTAGGAGTTGTAGTTGCGTACCTCCAGCTGTTGCATAACTACATCTCCCAGCACGCCCTTCGGCGATCAGTACATGCTGGGAGTTGTAGTTTTGCAACAGCTGGAGGCACACTGGTTGGAAAATACTGAATTGGGTAACAGAACTTAACTGAAGGTTTTCCAACCAGTATGCCTCCAGCTGTTACAAAAGTACAACTCCTAGCATGCACGGTCTGTCAGTACATGCTGGGAGTTGCAGTTTTGCAACAGCTGGAGGTTTGCCCCCCCCCCATGTGAATGTACAGGGTACATTCACACGGGAGGGTTTACAGTAAGTTTCCTGCTTCAAGTTTGAGCTGCGGCAAATTTTCTGCCGCAGCGCAAACTCCTAGCGGGAAACTCACTGTAAACCCGTCAGTGCGAATGTACCCTAAAAACACTACACTACACTACACTACCACATAATAAAGGGTAAAACACTACATATACACCCCCTTACACTCCCCCCCACCAATAAAAATAAAAAACGTATCGTACGGCAGTGTTTCCAAAGCAGAGCCTCCAGCTGTTGCAAAACAACAACTTTCAGCCTTTCTGGACAGCCACTGACTGTCCAGGCAAGCTGGGAGTTTAGCAACAGCTGGAGGCACCCTGTTTGGGAATCACTGGCGTAGAATACTTCTATGTCCACCCCTATGCAATCCCTAATTTAGTCCTCAAATGCGCATGGCGCTCTCTCACTTCGGAGCCCTGTCGTATCTCAAGGAAACAGTTTAGGGCCACATATGGGGTATTTCCTTACTCAGGAAAAATCGTGTTACAAATTTTGGGGGCTTTTTCTCCTTTTACCCCTTATGAAAAGGAAAAGTTGGGGTCTACATCAGCTGGTTAGTGTAAAACATTTTTATTTTTACACTAACATGCTGGTGTTGCCCCATACTTTTTATTTTCACAAGAGGTAAAAGGAAAAAAAGACCCCCAAAATTTGTAACGCAATTTCTCCTGAGTACGGAAATACCCCATATGTGGGCGTAAAATTATCTGCGGGCGCACAACAAGGCTCAGGAGTGAGAGAGCAGGTACATTTGAGGTCTAAATTGATGATTTGCACAGGGGTGGCTGATTTTACAGCAGTTCTGACATAAACACAAAAAAATAGGTACCCACATGTGACCCCATTTTGGAAACTACCCCCCTCACGGAACGTAAAAAGGGGTATAGTGAGCCTGAACACTCCACAGGTGTTTGACAAATTTTCGTTAAAGTTGGATGTGAAAATGAAGAAAAAAAAATTTTCACTAAAATGTTGGTGTTACCCAAAATTTTTCATTTCCACAAGGGAAAATAGGAAAAAAGCCCCCCAAAATTTGTAACCCCATTTCTTCTGAGTAAGAACATACCCCATATGTGGATGTAAAGTGCTCTGCAGGTGAACTACAATGCTCAGAAGAGAAGGAGCGCCATTGGGAATTTGGAGAGAAATTTTGTCGGAATTGATGGCCACGTGTGTTTACAAAGCCCCCATAATGCCAGAACAATGGACCCCCCCCACATGTGACCCCATTTTGGTAACTACACCCCTCACATAATGTAATAAGGCATGCAGTGAGCATTTACGCTCCACAGGTGTCTGACAGATTTTTGGAACAGTGGTCCGTGAAAATGAAAAATTTTATTTTTAATTTGCACAGCCCACTGTTCCAAGGATCTGTCAAACACCAGTGGAGTTTAAATGCTCACTGCACCCCTTACTAAATTCTGTGAGGGGTGCAGTTTCCAAAATGGGGTCACATGTGGGGGGGGTCCACTGTTCTGGCTCCACGGGGGACTTTGTAAACGCACATGGCCCCTGACTTCTATTTCAACCAAATTCTCTCTCCATAAGCTCAATGGCGCTCCTTATCTTCTGAGCATTATAGTGCGCCAGCAGAGCACTTGACGTCCACACATGGGGTATTTCCATACAAAATACAAATTTTGGGGGGCATTTTCTCCTATTACCCCTTGTAGAAATGTAAAATTTGGGGGAAAAACAGCATTTTAGTGATAAAAAAATAAAAATTAATTTACACATCCAACTTTAACTAAAAGTCGTCAAACACCTGTGGGGTGTTAAGGCTCACTGGACCCCTTGTTACGTTCCTTGAGGGGTGTAGTTTCCAAAATAGTATGCCATGTGGGGGTTTACTTTCTGTTCTGGCACATAGGGGCTTCTTAAATGTGACATGCCCCCCAAAAACCATTTCAGAAAAACTCACTCTCCAAAATCCTATTGTCGCTCCTTCCCTTCTGAGCCCTCTAGTGCGCCCGCCAAACGCTTCACATATACATATGAGGTATTTCCTTACTCGAGAGAAATTGGGTTACAAATTTTAGGAAGATTTTTCTCCTTTTACCCCTTGTAAAAATTCAAAAACTGGGTCTACAAGAACATGCGAGTGTAAAAAATGAAGATTTTGCATTTTCTCCTTCACTTTTCTGCTATTCCTGTGAAACACCTAAAGGGTTAACACACTTACTGAATATCATTTTGAATACTTAGAGGGGTGCAGTTTTTATAATGGGGTCATTTGTGGGGTATTTCTAATATGAAGGCCCTTCAAATCCACTTCAAAACTGAACTGGTCCCTGAAAAATTCTGATTTTTAAAATTTTGTGAAAAATTGGAAAATTGCTGCTGAACTTTGAAGCCCTCTGATGTCTTCCAAAAGTAAAAACATGTCAACTTTATGATGCAATCATAAAGTAGACATATTGTATATGGGAATCAATATATAATTTATTTGGGAATTTTTCACCAAGAAATGATGCAAGTATCGACGAAATTTTACCACTAACATAAAGTAGAATATGTCACGAAAAAACAATCTCTGAATCAGAATAAAAGGTAAAAGCATCCCAGAGTTTACTTAAAGTGACAGTGGTCAGATTTGCAAAAAAGCCTGCGTCCTTAAGGTGAAACTGAGCTGTGTCCTTAAGGGGTTAACAAACTTTCTGAATGTCATTTTGAATACTTTGAGGGGTGCAGTATCTATAATGGGGTCATTTATGGGGTATTTCTCACATAAATGCCCCTCAAATCCACTTCAAACTTAACTGGTCCCTGAAAAATTCAGATTTTGAATTTTTCATGAACATTTTTTTAATTGCTGCTATACTTTGCAGCCCTCTAATGTCTTCAAAAAGTAAAAACATGTCAACTTTATGATGCCAACATAAAGTAGGCATATTGTATATGTGAATCAATTTATAATTTATTTGGAATGTCCATTTTCCTTAAAAGCAGAAAGTTTCAAACTTAGAAAAAGGCAAAATGTTAAAAATTTTCATGATGCTGTCCAACAGGTGACGTAATCCAAAAATGGCACCAAAAAAAAAAATGCATGCACATTTGTCCTTCCGTACCTTCCCCCTTAGCTTGACATATCCCAAGATGAAGGGCGCTAGATTACCAGCTTTAAAAAAAAATGTAATCTCTGTCGGGAGATGTTTATGCTATACAGTATTTGTCTATACATGGCCACCCAATAGTTGTGACGTGCATTGAGCATGCTATAGTTTGCAGAAAGGTGAGGCTGGACACATCTGTGTTCCATTCTCTGCCCTTCGTTAACATTAATAATTAACCTATTCAGGACGCAGGGCGTATGGATACGCCCTGCATTCCGAGTTCTTAAGGATGCAGGGCATATCCATACACCCGTGGGAATTCCGGTCCCCACCGCTAGCCGGTTGGGGACCGGAGCCAGATGCCTGCTGAAATCGTTCAGCAGGCATCGCGGCATATCGCCCAGGGGGGTCTTTATGTCCCCCATGTCGGCGATGGGCGCAGATCGCTGGACAATTCAGCCCAGCGATCTGTGGCGATTCCGGGTCAATCGGGTCTCCAGTGACCTGGTGACCCGGAATTACTGGCTGAACAGCCATATCCAGCAGGGGTGAGGTGGCACTGGTGCCACCTCACGATCGCCCTGATTCGTCGGCCGGTTTACCGGCCGACCAATCAGGGCACCTGCTGCAGGTGTCACTCCCGCAACCCGCTCCGCCCCTCTTCCGGAGGACGTGTGCAGGTAGGGGACATGGACCCCGGCAGCTGGGGACCCCGATTCCCGGTCTCCCTGTTGGGATCGGGGCCCCAGGAGCGGCGGTGGCGGCGGCGAGGGACTGACCTGGGGAGCAGCAGTTGGAGGTGAGTGACAGCCTCCTGCTGTTGCTTAGCAACAGCTCCCAGTATGCAAAAAGGGCATGCTAAAAGCTGTAGTTATGCAACAACAGGAGGCAGACCACCACAACTCCCAGCATTCCCTTATGGGCATGCTGGAACTTATAGTTTTGCAACAGCTGGAGGCCCATTTTTTCTATGGAAAAGTGTACCTTCAGCTGTTGTATAACTACAACTCCCAGCTTGCACAAACAGCTATAGTGCATGTTGGGAGTTGTAGTGGTGCATCTGCTGGTTACATAACTACAACTCCCAGCATGCCCGTTGGCTGTGGGTGACTGCTGAGAGTTGTAGTTTTGCAAGAGCTGAAGGCACACTGGTTGTGAAACTCAGAGTTTTTTTTACCTAACTCAGTGTTTCACGACCGGTGTGCCTCCAGCTGTTGCAAACTACAACTCCCAGCATGCACCGTATATGCTGGGAGTTGTAGTTTTGCAACAGCTGGAGGCACACTGGTTGTGAAACACTGAGTTAGGTCACAAACTCAGTGATACATAACCAGTGTGCCTACAGCTGTTGCAAAACGAAAACTCTCAGTATGTACAGTCTATCAGCGCATGCTGGGAGTTGTAGTTTTGCAACATCTGGATGTTCCCCCCCCAATGTGAACGTACAGGGTACACTCACATGGGCGGAGGTTTACAGTAAGTATCCGGCTGCAAGTTTGAGCTGCGGCATATTTTCTGCCGCAGCTCAAACTGCCAGCGAGAAACTACTGTGAACCCCCGCCCTTGCGACTGTAACCTAAAAATACTACACTGCACTACACTACCACAAAATAAAATAAAAAGTAAAAAACACTACATATACACATACCCCTACACAGCCCCCCTCCCCAATAAAAATGAAAAACGTCTGGTACGCCACTGTTTCCAAAACGGAGCCTCCAGCTGTTGCAAAACAACTACTCCCAGTATTACCAGACAGCCACTGACTGTCCAGGCATGCTGGGAGTTTTACAACAGCTGGAGGCGCCCTGTTTGGGAATCACTGGCGTAGAATACCCCTATGTCCCTAATTTAGGCCTCAAATGGGCATGGCGCTCTCACTTTGGAGCCCTGTCGTATTTCAAGGCAACAGTTTAGGGTCACATATGGGGTATTGCCGTACTTGGGAGAAATTGTGTTACAAATTTTCAGCTTTTACCCTTTTTAAAAATGAAAATTTTTTGGGAAAACAAGCATTTTAGGTAAAAAAAAAATTTGTTTTTTTACATATGCAAAAGTCGTGAAACACCTGTGGGGTATAAAGGTTCACTTAACCCCTTGTTATGTTCCCCAAGGCGTCTAGTTTCCAAAATAGTATGCCATGTGGGTTTTTTTTTTGCTGTTCTGGCACCATAGGGGCTTCCTAAATGCGGCATGCCCCCAGAGCATAATTTGCTTCCAAAAAGCCAAATGTGACTACTCCTCTTCTGAGACCTGTAGTGCGCCAGCATAGCACTTTTCACCCCCATATGGGGTGTTTTATGAATCGGGAGAAATTGGGCTTCAAATTTTGGGGGGTATGTTCTGCTATTACCCTTTTTAAAAATGTAAAATTTTTGGGAAAACAAGCATTTTAGGTAAAAAAAAAATCTTTTTTTTTTGTTACATTTGCAAAAGTCATGAAACAAATGTGGGGTATTAAGGCTCACTTTATCCCTTGTTACGTTCCCGAGGGGTCTAGTTTCCAAAATGGTATGCCATGTGTTTTTTTTTTGCTGTTTTGACACCCTAGGGGCTTCCTAAAGGTGACATGCCCCCCAAGAACCATTTCAGAAAAATGTTCTCTCCAAAATCCCCTTGTCGCTCCTTCCCTTCTGAGCCCTCTACTGCGGCCGCCGAACACTTTACATAGACATATGAGGTATGTGCTTACTCGAGAGAAATTGGACTACAAATACAAGTAAAATTTTCTCCTTTTACCACTTGCAAAAATCCAAAAATTGGGTCTACAAGAACATTCGAGTGTAAAAAATGAAGATTGTGAATTTTCTCCTTCACTTTGCTGCTATTCCTGTGAAACATTTAAAGGGTTAAAACACTGACTGAATGTCATTTTGAATACTTTGAGGGGTGCAGTTTTTATAATGGGGTCATTTATGGGGTATTTCTAATATGAAGACCCTTCAAATCCACTTCAAAACTGAACTAGTCCCTGAAAAATATCGAGTTTGAAAATTTTGCGAAAAATTGGAAAATTGCTGCTGAACTTTGAAGCCCTCAAATTTTGGGATTTTTCACCAACAAAGGATGCAAGTTACCATAAAATGTTACCACTATGTTAAAGTAGAATATGTCACGAAAAAACAATCTCGGAATCAGAATGATGAGTAAAAGCATTCCAGAGTTATTAATGTTTAAAGTGACAGTTGTCAGAATTGCAAAAAACAGCCGAGTCCTTAAGGTGAAAAAGGGCTAAGTCCTTAAGGGGTTAAAGTTGGATTCATGTGTATTTTCTATACAGAGTGAATTACAAGAAGCTTCTGGGTGTTCTCATTACTCCTTCTCTGTGCCAAGAGTATAGAATAAATAACATTTAGCTAGATTACTGGCAATCCTACCCAGTTATTTTTTCCTAAGATTACAACATTAAATAAGTTAGTTTAAAAGCTATTATTGTTGTTGGGAAATTCTGCTACATGTTTACTTTAAAGGGGACCTGTTATATTGAAAATAAAGTCCAGTCTGCCAACATTGTATAGAGCAGGAGGAGCTGAGCAGATTGACATATAGTTTTGTAAGTTTAAGCAGGAGGGTCCTTGCTTAGCTATTCCCCACTTCTGACTAGAGGATTTTCCCTCTTGGAGTTGAAAGCAAGATACTTAAAGATGATTTACCCTCTCAAAGTGGACTAGAGATTTTCTTAATTGGCAGCTTTTAGAGCCTGTCTCTTCATGATTGGACCTTCCCTGTATGGCCATTAGACATGTGAGCAAATTTTCTGTGAAAACGTTTTAGTGTGAATCCACATTGCATAGGAAAATTGAGTGATGGGAGCAAGGCACAAGGCTTGGTCATTTGTGCTGTGCTGTGCTGGACTAGCCCAGGCCAAGATTAAAATAAATAAATATATATATATATATATATATATATATATATATATATATATTAAAGGGGTATTCCCATGGAAAAAAAATATTGTGAAATCAACTGGTGCCAGAAAGTTACACAGATTTGTAAATTACTTCTTTAAAAAAAAAATCTTAATCCTTTCAGTACTTATTAGCTGATGAATACTACAGAGGAAATTATTTTCTTTTTGGAACACAGAGCTGTCTGCTGACATCATGACCGCAGTGCTCTCTCCTGACATCTCTGTCCATTTCAAGAACTGTCCAGAGTAGGAAAATATCCCCATAGCAAACATATGCTACTCTGGACAATTCCTAAAATGGACAGAGATGTCAGCAGAGAGCACTGTGCTCGTGATGTCAGCAGAGAGCTCTGTGTTCCAAAAAGAAAATAATTTTCTCTGTAGTATACAGACCCAAAAATGTACTGGAAAGATTAAGATATTTTAATAGAAGTAATTTACAAATCTGTTTAACTTTGTGGCACCAGTTGATTTAAAAAAAAAAAGTTATATACATATATATATATATATATATATATATATATATATAGGACTCATAGGGCATTATTGAGATGACATTTTGGTATTTGTAATGTACCATTGCAGACATGCAAACCAAACTTTTTAGTATTTTTCGAACTGCCATTTAAGTAATTCCATATTTTCTGTTTAGTAAATAGAAAATGGATTGGGCCTTAAGTTTACCAAAATTTCTCAAATTTACATTCAAAGTAAAGCTCTTCTTTTTTTTTTTTTTTTTTTTTTCATATAAAGACCGATAGCTACTCAGATGACTTTCAAAAGAAGTTTAGAAACTTTACAGGTGTAATTCACCATAGAAGCATGCACATACTTTATATTAGACTTCTGTTTCATGTTGAATTATATCTTACTAAATGTATACTCTTGTTTAAACAACTGTTAAATAAGTACCTGGCCAAACATACAATTGTACATGCCTAGCAGAAGCCATAGATTCTTTTCTAGAGGTGCAGGATCAGTTAGACAACCTTTTAAGGAACACCTTTTAAGTTTCACCTGCACTAACCTGTGTGTAGTATGGGTGACACTAATGATAATGATATTTACCTTCCACCAATAGTAGTCCTGTTGGCCCATTATCTTTCTCGTTCGGGCAGCAGGCTTGGTACATGGGCGGAGTTTCAGGAGCATGCTGATGTCACCGCTGCTGCTTTCCCAAGCCTGCTCGCAGCCTGACCCAGCAAAAAAGCAGCAGTGCTGACCTCACCATGCTCCTTGAGCTCTGCCTGAGCACCATGCCTGCCGCTCAAACGAGGAAGATAACGAGCCAACATGACTATGGAATGGGGACAGGTAAGCATATTTATCATCAGCGGCGGTGTGAAAGGGGCTTTACACTACCCCAATTGTCACCACTATCCACCCAACCCCTTTTTTTTTCCTTCACTCTCTCCTGTTCTTCTGCCATTTTCTCTTATCTTTCAAGTGTCCAGTATCTACTTCCTTTCAAGAAATTTGGGCACTTACACTAATGTTCTTAGGTAATGTAAATTGATCACCAGGGCTCCCAACAGCCTCAGCATCTTCTTCTGGCCCTTTCCTTTCTCTTATATTTCCCTTTCAGTCTGTTACTTTTTTTCTTGAAATGAATTGATAATTATTTATTCATTTTAATGGGTGTCCAGTCCTCCTTCACTGCAAGAAAAAAGAACACTTGCACCAATCTTTTCCAGGTGATATAAACCGACCACAGGAGCTCCCAGCAGCCTCAGCATATAAACAGAATCAAATGGCTCTGTTTAAATTCAGCATTCCCGCTGATACAATATTTATATTAAGAAATTTCTAAGTTGCCTAAACTAACTGAATTGCTCTTTTTTCGCAGGCTTTGCAGAGTGATATGAAAGAGAGTAAATGACTGATACCAGCCAGGAATAATATCCCTCCAGTGAGTATCTTAACTTATTCCACTGTTATATTTATCAATAACTATAGTATTTTTATTCTTTCTTCCTAGGGAATCATGCTTTTTGAATATTTCATGTATTTTGAATATTGTTTTTATTTTTTTATTAATACATTTTAGGTTTTATATACCTTTTATAGCTTACAGCCTGCCTAGTCACATGGAAAAGTAAGCATTACATTAGTTCCAATTGAAATCAATTGTCTATATGTGTAATGCAGTGTTTCCAAACCTGAGTGCCTCCAGCTGTTGCAAAACTACAACTCCCAGCATGCCTGGACAGCCAAAGGCTGCTGGAAGTTGTAGTTTTGCTTTGAAAACACTGGGGTAATGTATGGACGTACTGGGTTCTCTATCGATATGCATAAGTTGGGAAAGGGTTGTAGGGATGAAACCTAGCACTTATGTCCTCGCCTCTCCTAGCTTGGCTTTCCTCCTTCTGGTATGTTCACACAGCAGATATTCTGTACGGACATTCCACACGGACATTCCGCCCATTGATTTCAATGGGATTCTACTGCACTCTTCACATGGCAGAATTTCAGTGCCAGATGTTTCTGCCGCAGAAATTCTGATTCCGGTGTTCGCAGAAAGAGTAGACCTGTCTATTCTCTCTATGGATACCACAAGGAATGTATTGTTGTCTATGAGCGGGTGTATTTCCAAGCGGTCCTAGCACCCGCTGGATTGGGCAAACGTACCAAATGTCTGTACTTGTTTTCCGTGCAGAGATACCGCACAAATCTGCCAAGTGAGCCCGGCCTTAGATAGACTCAATGTAATGCTGCTTGCCACCTACATGTGAAAGATAAACTATATATGGGGAATATTCACCTTTCACCAGCAGATACATAGATGTCAGCATGACATATAGACAACAGTCAGGAGATGAGGGAAAAGCGTTTTCACAATCACATCATCACAGTTGGCTGGAGAAGTCTGGTCCTGAGTTGCCCATAGCAACCAATCAGATCGCTTCTTTCAGTTTTGAAAAGGCCTCTGAAAAATGAAAGAAATGATCTGATTGGTTGCTATGGGCAACTCAGAAACTTTTCCTCTGGACAGGTTTTGATAAATCTCCCCCCATAATTGAAATAAATAGTAATGATGATACAGTTATAACACTCAAGTGTTCTGGGCTTCTCATGTGCTGCACCGATTCTTCAGAACTCACCACTCTGGACTTACACCTAACATTCCCGACTGTAAGTATGTCCTGAAAATGTACTTCTTCAAAGAGGACTATATGATATAACTACAGTCACAAATTGAGTTGAGCAAACTTTCAGTTCAGTGCACGACAAACAAGTGTTAGGTCTGCACAAGTTTGCCTCGAACGGCAGTAAAGGGTGCAGCTCTTTTGTCACAGTAATCTAGCTAATCTGCTGATTTACTGTAACACCTTGCTGGGCCCCCCACGATCAGACATCTTACCCCCTAAACTTTGCTGGGTGGAATGCTCTTTACTATATCCTCACTGTGTACTTTATTCAGCCACATAGCTAGCTCTATATTGTATACACCCCCTCCCCCAATGAGTTAACTAGTGCTGCCCAGCAGCACTACTTAACTCCTTCATTGTTGGGTGGAACTGTACTCAGCCTCAGCATTTTCAGCTGAACATGCCAATGTTCCAAAGTACGGGGAGCCGCTCCCATCCCCCCTTCCCTTCCTAGGCTCGCTCAACTCTAGTCACAAATATCTCCATTCCACTTGCATCACTCTACATTTATACTGTATCTCTGATGCCTCATTAACTGGCCGGTCAACACAGTGTTGTTTCCCATGCCAACACAACACTTATTATGTCATTACTCGCATTTAGATTGTAAGCTCTTATGGTCAGGCACATGTCTCCTTTTTCCTGATTGCCTGGTTGTTCATGTGTTTGTATTTATTTTACCTTTGCATTATTTCTACCAATGTAAAGCAGTGATAAATATGTTTCTCTGTAAAAATAAAGCTTTTAATTGCTACATACAGGTTGTCATACTGGGCACTCTTTATCATATGGTTTCTTTGGAGACGGGAGTGAAGAAGGACTATATGAATGTATTGTACAAATGTTTTCAACGCATTTCACCTAATAATAAAATCCTGTTATGTCATAAGGTTTGATAACAAAAGGACATTTTTTATTGTGCTCCACTGACCTCTGTTTATATCTACATCCCCCCTTCCCCACAGCGTCGCTTCCCATTGTGCTGGTGATAACACAGTATTAGGGAATGACATTGAAAATGACATTTTATTTTTTTTTTTTTTTCACTTTCCATTATGACAGATACAATGAAACAGAAATAAACTCTAAATATAATTTTCGATATACTTCAGGGTAATTTATCATCGTAGGTGTAGGTAAATCAATTGTGTCTACCTTTATTCTGTGTGCTGCTAATGTGTAGGTGTGCCCGATTTATTAAATGGTTGCATGGCATTTGATACATTTTGTGCAGGTACACATCTCCTGAAATTTTAGTTCCACCCAACACAATTTTCTTATTTACTTATTTACTCATTGTGCAAATTTTGGGACTTTTTATCCCATTGCGCAAAAACTATTTTTTTCTACACACATGAAAAAAGTAAGCCATGCAACTATTTGGAGATGTTTTTGCAAAGATAGCTTTTTAACCCCTTTAGGGCGCCGCACCTGATGTTTGGGGTGCAGCAGCCAAGTTTGCAGGGGTCTCCAGCAGGGGGCCCCCCACGATCAGACATCTTATCCCCTAAACTTTAATGACTGGGCCTAATTTTTCAAATTTCAGTGGTAATAACTCTGACATGCTGAGCGACATGATTTTCTGAGATTGTTTTGTTTGTAACGTGTATAAAGCCATCAGGGCTGTATTTGTGCGAGGGGCGGAAGTAATTAATCGCTCCTTGCACTTCCAGGTGGGGCTTATTGGGAACAGGTGGGGGCGTGTGTATATAACTCCCCCCTCTCCTACAGGGGCGGAACACGTGTCGTTTGTGGAATCTCTGCTTCCTGTGTCTGGTGTTTGAATCTTCCGCAAAAATCTTCAGAGCTGCTGCTCACGGTGTCGAGGCCTCGCTGATCATGAGTCTGGCTTGGGGGGGGGGGTGCAGGTGCGGCATCCCTGGCAGCTCCGCTGGCTGTCTTATCTGGGGATACTGTGTCTCACTCTGATTATAAGGTAATATAGGGCAGGTATGGTGCTCGCTGGCTCTTCCCGCAGCAGTAGTGGGGTCCAGGAGCGGCAAGCAGGTGAGTTAAATCGGTGCTGGGGGTGGCGCGGCCTCAGCATCTCGCGCAGCCCGCTAGCTGCCTCATGGCGGCATGTTGACCGCCCGCCACCCGCACAGCTACAATTATCTATGCCCTTGGGACAGGTTGCGGAAGGTGCCCAGTTCTCTGCACGGCCGCTCATTAGGCGGTCCTGTCAGCTTGTCTGCTATCGTTAATCTGAAGTATAGTGCAATGCTCTGTGGAGGGTTGTTTCAATATAACGTTTGCTGTATACAGTGTGGTGCAATGCTCTGCAGAGAGTCATTTCAATATAACTTTTGCTGTGTGCTGCAGTGCTCTGCGGGGTATACGGTGCCCTTGCAGTATACGGTACAGTGTAATGCTCTGCAAAGGGTATCGTTGCAATATAACATGTACTGTATAACAGTATAGTGCAGTGCTCTGCAAATGGTCTCGTATTTTTCATGTATGTGTTTGGATTTGTGTGATGTTGTGTAGGGCGGGCCCTTACTGGTGGGGGCCCGTAGGAGGGTTCGCCACGTTCTTTGTTTTATTTTTCAGGGTTTCACCCTACCTGCTGCCAGGGGCATAGGGTGTGAACAGCTCCAGAACCGTAGGTTGGTTTCAGGCATGTTATGTCATGTGTTAAAGCCCTTGGGCTATATTTGTGGGAGGCGCGGTCTCCTATAAATTCCCCCCTCTCACCTCAATCAGGGCGTATGTGGTGTTGTGCAGTGTTTGCACTGCAGTGAGTCCTTACGTTCCCCGGTGTGTTCCACGTGTATTTTCTCCGTGTGTACAGTTACAGTCTGCTTCGGCGATTAGTCAGGTAAGCGCCATTTCGGCCCTGGCACCGCTTGTCTGTATTCGCACTGGCCGCTGCGCCAGCTGCCTAAACCTGGGGGTCCCTGCCACAGCATGCTATGTTATGCCCACATGTCCTTTTCCTTGTGTGCCTCACCCCGGTGCTCATGGTCTCCCCTGCTGCCGAGACCTCCGGTTGGGTGCGGCAGCAGGGAGACACCCACGTGTTGCCACAGGGGCGGGCTCCGGGCACGCACTTACTGGTTACGGGGCCCCGGGTGGTCCGGTGTGTCTTGCGTGGGTGTGGCGTTCTCCGACTCCCTGCGTATCGCACCAGCAGGTCAGGAGCTGCCGGCGTAGCATGGTGGTGAAGCGGAGATGCCGCTCAGCGCTTGTGCACACCCGACGGTCGCGCTCCTGGCTAGGGAGGCTGGACGATGCGTCCGGTTTCCTCTGCGGGGGGCGTGGCTTCAGGGGAGGGGTTAGGAACCTCACGCTGCGGCTCACGCTGAGCTGGGTTGAGGCTCAGGCAGCGCTGTGCATCATTACTTACTGAGGTGCCAGGCAGCTGCAGTGAGTGGTGTTGTATGGATGCAGCGCTGAAATGACAAGTTGTTCTCCTATGCACATGCTTATGGTGGCGACCTCTGCAGGACCCCATAACAACAGTGTACATGTCCAATATCTCAAACACATAAACAGTATAAGTTACTCTCATTCAGCCCGATTAACTCCTTTTTTGTCCATGTGCTCCAGGCTGCAGTCACAGGCAGTACTGATGTTATGTCCTCAGAGCACTGCCATAATTAAACTGATGGTTACATGTTTCAGAGTCCGTTAACCCTTCGTGCTCAGGGACCCCTGGGAAGCAGGTTGGGGCTCAGTTCTCACGGGTAACCCCACTGACGCCTTCTCTAAGTAACAAGGTTTTAGGGGTCTAAGGGGTTTGAGGCAAGCATTAGGCTGTCGCCTGGTCACATTGTAAACGTTACTGTTAGTTTCCCGCGTCTACACCGGCTGTCCTTTGGATATACGAAAGGTGGGTTTTAATTGTTTTATTTTCCTTAAATGTGTATGGCATTGGGTGGGGGGGGGGGGGTTCAGGATAGGTAGCACCTGGCCTGAACTCAGCACTGCAATTTGGTAGCAGTTGCTAAAGTTAAAAAAAAAAAGAGGTGGGATCACTGGCCGGATATATTGTTACTGACTCATCTTCAGAGCAGTCTGGGGGTTCAGGGCATGATCGCTTGTTACTGACTCATCTTCAGAACAAGGTGCCACAGCGGCTGACTACTGACTTGTCTTCAGAGCAGTCTACTTACTTATAGAATACAAGCTTGTTACTGACACGTCTTCAGGGCAATGCGTGTTATCTGACTGTCTACTGACTCGTCTTCAGAGCTGTCTAGTACCGATTGATAGGACCATGTTGTTACTGACACATCTTCAGAGCAACTCACTGGTCAGTTCCAAACTTCTCTCCTGAGCGGTTTTACATTGAAATTTATAGTCATATTGTTACTGACACGTCCTCAGAGCAAACGCACAACTCACGGCTGTCTACTGACACGTCTTCTGAGCAGTCTAGTTACGGTTATTTATGTTGTTGCTGACACGTCTTCAGAGCAACGCACGTCTTGGACTGGTTACTGACAGAGCAGTCCGGGTAAGATTAGTGGTTTATTGTTACTGACACGTCCTCAGAACAAAAAACAAAAACAAAAAAAGTATATTTTTGGTTTAGTTGGTTCAAAGGTCAGAAGGCAGTGGTGCAGGCCGCGTCCGGCTTTCGGCACTGAGAGTGTAGGTGCGTTATCCCGGTCATGCTATTGGTTGGTATACCTCTCGGAGTAGGGCACGGTATACAATCTGGTATGGGCTATATCACTAACGTCACAACAGTTCCGGCACTCCAATAAAAAAAATTAAAAAATTCAGAGCAACCAATTTCAGGAATACTCACAATGTTACCCTGTTGCCTGACTCCTCTTCAGGTTAAGGGGTAATGTCGGTTTCTACTGACTCGTTTTCAGAGCAATTTTGTATTTTTTATGACCTGACACGTTTTCAGGTCATATACAACCTCGTCTGTTGTATTTCTCGATTACGTTATCATTTCGTTATAGTACACAGATTTAACTATCCGGCATAGTTGCACGTTACGCTCATAGTCTGGTAGTCTGGTTACGTTCATAGCTTTACTTTGTTGTACTGCACATTGGGTAATAGTTTTCTGCATTTCCATCCTTAGAGTCTACACTACACATATGCTCCCGTAGCTTTACTGTACTCATGCTCATAGCTTTCATACTGCATATTCGTGCATAGTGTTTATACAGAAAGCTTATACAGCTTTCTTAGGATGTTGCCCTATTTGCCTGACTCCTTCAGCTTAACCCCTTAAGGACTGAGCCCTTTTTCACCTTAAGGACTCGGCCATTTTTTGCAAATCTGACCACTGTCACTTTAAACATTAATAACTCTGGAATGCTTTTAGTTATCATTCTGATTCCAAGATTGTTTTTTCGTGACATATTCTACTTTAACTTAGTGGTAACATTTTTTGGTAACTTGCATCCTTTCTTGGTGAAAAATCCCAAAATGTGATGAAAAATGTGAAAATTTTGCATTTTTCTAACTTTGAAGCTCTCTGCTTGTAAGGAAAATGGATATTCCAAAAAAATTTTTTTATTCACATATACAATATGTCTATTTTATATTTGCATCATAAAATTGATGAGTTTTTACTTTTGGAAGACACCAGAGGGCTTCAAAGTTCAGCAGCAATTTTCCAATTTTTCACAAAATTTTGAAACTCGCTTTTTTTCAGGGACCAGTTCAGGTTTGAAGTGGATTTGAAGGGTCTTCATATTAGAAATACCCCATAAATGACCCCATTATAAAAACTGCACCCCCAAAAGTATTCAAAATGACCTTCAGTAAGCGTTTTAACCCTTTACAGGTTTCACAGGAATAGCAGCAAAGTGAAGGAGAAAATTCACAATCTTCATTTTTTACACTCGCATGTTCTTGTAGACCCAATTTTTTAATTTTTGCAAGGGGTAAAAAGGAGAAAATTTTTATTTGTATTTCAAACCCAATTCCTCTCGAGTAAGCACATACCTCATATGTCTATGTAAAGTGTTCGGCGGGCGCAGTAGAGGGCTCAGAAGGGAAAGAGCGTCAAATGGTTTTTGGGGGGCATGTCACCTTTAGGAAGCCCCTATGGTGCCAGAACAGCAAAAAAAAAACACATGGCATACCATTTTGGAAACTAGACCCCTCGGGGAACGTAACAAGGGGTAATGTGAACCTTAATACCCCACAGGTGATTCACAACTTTTGCATATGTAAAAAAAAAAAATTTTTTTTTACCTAAAATGCTTGGTTTCCCTAAAGTTTTAAATTTTTTAAAAGGGTAATAGCAGAAAATGCCCCCCAAAATTTGAAGCCCAATTTCTCCCGATTCAGAAAACACCCCATATGGGGGTGAAAAGTGCTCTGCTGGCGCACTACAGGTCTCAGAAGAGAAGGATTCACATTTGGCTTTTTTGAAGCAAATTTTGCTCTGGGGGCATGCCGCATTTAGGAAGCCCCTATGGTGCCAGGACAGCAAAAAAAAAACCACATGGCATACCATTTTGGAAACTAGACCCCTCGGGGAACGTAACAAGGGGTAAAGTGAACCTTAATACCCTACAGGTGTTTCACGACTCTTGCATATGTAAAAAAAAAAAAAATTTACCTAAAATGCTTGGTTTCCCAAAAAATCTACATTTATACAAAGGGTTAATGCAGAAAATACCCCCCAAAATTTGAAGCCCAATTTCTCCCGATTCATAAAACACCCCATATGGGGGTGAAAAGTGCTCTGCTGGCGCACTACAGGTCTCAGAAGAGAAGGATTCACATTTGGCTTTTTTGAAGCAAATTTTGCTCTGGGGGCATGCCGCATTTAGGAAGCCCCTATGGTGCCAGGACAGCAAAAAAAAAAACACATGGCATACCATTTTGGAAACTAGACCCCTCGGGGAACGTAACAAGGGGTAAAGTGAACCTTAATACCCTACAGGTGTTTCACGACTCTTGCATATGTAAAAAAAAAAAAAATTTACCTAAAATGCTTGGTTTCCCAAAAAATCTACATTTATACAAAGGGTTAATGCAGAAAATACCCCCCAAAATTTGAAGCCCAATTTCTCCCGATTCATAAAACACCCCATATGGGGGGGAAAAGTGCTCTGTTGGCGCACTACAGGTCTCAGAAGAGAAGGAGTCACATTTGGCTTTTTGAAAGCAAATTTTGCTCTGGGGGCATGCCGCATTTAGGAAGCCCCTATGGTGCCAGGACCGCAAAAAAAAAAACACATGGCATACCATTTTGGAAACTAGAGCCCTCGGGGAATGTAACAAGGGGTTAAGTGAACCTTAATACCCCACAGGCGTTTCACGACTATTGCATATGTAAAAAAAAATATAAAAAATTTACCTAAAATGCTTCTTTTGCCAAAAACTTTACATTTTTAAAAAGGGTAAAAGCAGAAAATACCCCCCAAAATTTGAAGCCCAATTTCTCCCGAGTACGGCGATACCCCATATGTGACTCTTAACTGTTGCCTTGAAATACGACAGGGCTCCAAAGTGAGAGCGCCATGCGCATTTGAGGCCTGAATTAGGGATTGCATAGGGGTGGACATAGGGGTATTCTACGCCAGTGATTCCCAAACAGGGTGCCTCCAGCTGTTGTAAAACTCCCAGCATGCCTGGACAGTCAACGGCTGTCCGACAATACTGGGAGTTGTTGTTTTGCAACAGCTGGAGGCTCCGTTTTGGAAACCGTGGCGTACCAGACGTTTTTAATTTTTATTGGGGAGGGGAGGGGGGCTGTGTAGGGGTATGTGTATATGTAGTGTTTTTTACTTTTTATTTTATTTTTTGTGTTAGTGTAGTGTATGTAGTGTTTTTAGGGTACAGTCGCATGGGCGGGGGTTCACAGTAGTTTCTCGCTGGCAGTTTGAGCTGTTGCAGAAAATTTGCTGCAGCTCAAACTTGCAGCCAGATACTTACTGTAAGCCTCCGCCCATGTGAGTGTACCCTGTACATTCACATTGGGGGGGACATCCAGCTGTTGCAAAACTACAACTCCCAGCATGCGCTGACAGACTGTACATGCTGAGAGTTTTAGTTTTGCAACAGCTGTAGGCACACTGGTTATGTATCACGGAGTTTGTGACCTTACTCAGTGTTTCAAAACCAGTGTGCCTCCAGCTGTTGCAAAACTACAACTCCCAGCATGTATGGTGCATGGTGTAAGGTGACTGCTGGGAGTTGAAGTTTGCAACAGCTGGAGGCACACCGGTCGTGAAACACTGAGTTAGATAAAAAAAAAAACTCTAAGTTTCACAACCAGTGTGCCTTCAGCTGTTGCAAAACTACAACTCTCAGCAGTCACCGACAGCCAACGGGCATGCTGGGAGTTGTAGTTATGCAACCAGCAGATGCACCACTACAACTCCCAGTATGCACGTTAGCTGTTTGTGCAAGCTGGGAGTTGTAGTTATACAACAGCTGAAGGTACACTTTTCCATAGAAAAAATGTGCCTCCAGCTGTTGCAAAACCATAAGTCCCAGCATGCCCATAAGGGAATGCTGGGAGTTGTGGTGGTCTGTCTCCTGCTGTTGCATAACTACAGCTCCCAGCATGCCCTTTTTGCATGCTGGGAGCTGTTGCTAAGCAACAGAAGGAGGCTGTCACTCACCTCCTGCTGCTGCTTCATCGCAGGAAAGTCCCTCGCCGCCGCCATCGCTCCTGGGGCCCCGATCCCAACATGGACGCCGGGGATCGGGGTCCCCAGCACCCGGGGTCGCCCTCCGGAAGAGGGGCGGAGCGGGTGCGGGAGTGACACCTGCAGCAGGCGCCCTTATTGGTCGACCGGTAATCCGGCCGACGAATCAGGGCGATCGTGAGGTGGCACCAGTGCCACCTCACCCCTGCAGGCTCTGGCTGTTCGGGGCCGTCAGAGACGGCCCCGAACAGCCAGTAATTCCGGGTAACCGGGTCATTGGAGACCCGATTGACCCGGAATCGCCGCAGATCGCTGGACTGAATTGTCCAGCAATCTGCGGCGATCGCCGACATGGGGGGGCATAATGACCCCCCTGGGCGATATGCCGGGATGCCTGCTGAACGATTTCAGCAGGCATCCGGTTCCGGTCCCCAACCGGCTAGCGGTGGGGACCGGAATTCCCACGGGCGTATGGATACGCCCTGCGTCCTTAAGGACTCGGAATGCAGGGCGTATCCATACGCCCTGCGTCCTTAAGAGGTTAAGGGGTTAATGTCGGTTGCTACCGACAAATTTTCAGAGCAATTACATTGTGGTTTATTGTCATGACCTGATGTTCTCAGGACAGATACAGCCTCCTCCGTGGTATTTCACGACCACGTTATCAGTCACTTATAGTAGACATATTCAGCTATCCGGCATAGTTGCACGTTCTCTTTTAAGGAGGGCCGGCATTTAGTTGCAGATATATTGTGTATTTAATACACAGTTACATGACTCATTTCTTTAGGATCGGAGATTGAATCATGATTGCTGCTCATTTCAGAGCAATAGATTTTGATGTGGTGTGGAGATAATATGACATGTTTCAGATCGCATACAATCTCACTATGGCATTTCACACTTACGTATTTGAAAAAAAAATGGTTTACAAAGACCTGTTACGCTTACAGGCACGATGATTTCACAAAGACCTGTCATGTCTACAGGCTTGATGGTTTTGCGGGGACCTGCGACGGGTTCAGGCATGACGGTGTCTCAAAGACCTGTCAGGTCTACAGGCATGATGGTTCACCTAAACACTGGTCACGTCTGCAGGTTTGTTGCTCACGCAGGGACCTGTCATCTGCAATGGGTCATCACTCCCAAGTCCAGTTGGGTCAGTACATTGGCTAGTTAGGTATGTCTGTTGTTACAGTCTCAGTCAGGTAAGGTGCCTTCGTGAACCTTGTCAGGTGACATGACCCACACGGTCTATCAGGTAGATAGGTATTTCTTGTCATTTACCTGTCAGTTTGGTTTTTGCCTCTTAAATAGCAGGGGATTGGTGCTTGTCAGACCTGCCATGAAGTTAGCCTTTCCGTGTCCATTTGAAGTAATGTCAAAAGTAGGGATGGTAATAGGTATAGTTCAGTTAGTATATTTGGTAGGGCATGTTATCATTCTCAGGTCGCTACTTTACAGATGGACGTTACTACCACAGTTTCCAAGGTATGGTTACCACCTCTAGTAGTCACTAGTTGGTCGGGGCTACTCTTACAGCACATTAGGTATAGTCTACTTCGGGTATGTGAAGATTAATGCTGGGTGTAGGATGTGTTATTTCAGGAATTGTATTCATCCTAGCATGGTTGCTTTTTGCCCTCTATAGGCGTGCCCTCATTGCGCGGTTATGGCACAACTCAGACCGCTATGCTAGGGTAAGATCTTGTATAGGTATGTAGGCAATCTTTCCTGTCATTAGTACATGTATGGAGCCTGAGCACAAGTATAAAGCCGGCAGGGCTGTATTTGTGCGAGCGGCGGAAGTAATTATCGCTCCCTGCACTTCCAGGTGGGGCTTATTGGGAACAGGTGGGGGCGTGTGTATATAACTTCCCCCTCTCCTACAGGGGCGGAGCACGTGACGTTTGTGGAACCCACCCAACCCTCCCCTATTTTATTCCTTCACTATAGTGCATGCCCTTTATAGGCGTGCCCTCATTGCGCGGTTATGGCACAACTCAGACCGCTATGCTAGGGTAAGATCTTGTATAGGTATGTAGGCAATCTTTCCTGTCATTAGTACATGTATGGAGCCTGAGCACAAGTATAAAGCCGGCAGGGCTGTATTTGTGCGAGCGGCGGAAGTAATTATCGCTCCCTGCACTTCCAGGTGGGGCTTATTGGGAACAGGTGGGGGCGTGTGTATATAACTTCCCCCTCTCCTACAGGGGCGGAGCACGTGACGTTTGTGGAACCCACCCAACCCTCCCCTATTTTATTCCTTCACTATAGTGCATGCCCTCTATTGGCGTGCCCTCACTGCACGGTTATGGCACAACTCAGACCGCTATGCTAGGGTAAGATCTTGTATAGGTATGTAGGCAATCTTTCCTGTCACTAGTACATGTATGGAGCCTGAGCACAAATAGTACTTATCTTTGTTGAAACCTGCAGCATTTTTTGTGAAGAACTCTAAAATATTGTAAAAAAAATTTAAAATGACAGTTTTTTTTTATATATATATATATATATATATATATATATATATATATATTTTTTTTTTTAATGCATTTACTGCATGGTAAAAATGATGTTATCTTTATACTGTGGGTCGGAATGTTTATGGTGATACCCATGTTTTCTGTTCTTTTTTCCTTTATACAAAAAAACTTTTTTATTCCTTTGGTGTGTTGTCATGTTCTGACAGCCATTACTCTTTTTGATTTTAGACCAAAGCCATTGTGTGAGGGGTTATTTTTTGCAGGACAGGCTGTACTTTTTTCTTGGTATAATTTTTGTGATACATGCTACTTTTTGATCTTTTTTATTCCACATTTTGGACCAAAACTAGTGACTCTTGCACCTTTTTGTTGTTGTTCACCATGCGGGATGAATAACATTATTGTTTTATTGTCCATTAAGTACAAGTCATTACAAACGTGGCAATACTTAATATGTATAGATTTGGGTATTTTTAGGGTGTGATAATACAGGGTTTTATTAGAAAAGGGGCATTTATTTTATTTTTATAAGAATTTATTTATTAATTGATCAACCTTTTATTTTTTATACTTTTCACTTTTTACAGGTTATACTATTCTGCAGTACATATGTAACCACTATATTTTCCTGCTATAGCAGGAAAATATTTGTGCATGGAATGAAACACGGTTACCTTGTTGATCATGGGTGATCTACTGATTATATTACCAGGCTGGAAATGAGTGGACTAGTCTGCATCCTCAGGAAGAAACAAGTATTAGGGGGGTGATGTCACCACTTTGTAACAAAGGCTCCCCTGAGATAGCCAAGCCCCGAAACCTTTTCTAAAATGAATAGGGTGATTTAAACAAAAGAGAAAGAATTAAGACTCACTTTAATAAAGGATTGAATATCATAAATTTCCAAAATTTTTTAACCCAAACCTGAAGCTATTGATGAACATACTTTTAGGAAAAGGAATGAGGCTGCATTCACACCTCGTTTTCAGTCTATGGTTGCCGGATCCGGATGGGGTACGGGGGCCGACTGGAGTCAATCGGCTCATTTTTGACCAGTATGCGGTTTTGTGACTGGACCTAAAACCGTAGTATACCCCTTCAATATACCCCTTCAATCAAGTGAATATAGCAGCAGTGGACTTGCTCGGCTGTCTCTAGAACTTCCAAACATTGCTAAGTTCTGTGCTAGACAACATACTTAATATATTGTGTCATCCCTAAGCACAGTCCCAGTCTGTTCAGTCCAGGGCACTTTCTCAAGCATATGCCATGGCAAAGCAGTGAGTAGTAGTTATTGGGCTGTGACTGGCCAGATAAGTAAGGAAAAGGAAATATTGTGTGTGTGCTGCTGACAAACAACCCAGCTCTGATGCTCCCTAATGACACGTAGAGAATGAGAAATAGCTGTACCCCATGGAGTGGACTCTTGGGGGCTCAAAGACAGTGAGAGTGCAAATAAATCACAATTCTGAAGGGTTAATATAACAATTTTATCCAGATTTTTCAAAATCAGGTACACTTTAAAGGGATAGTCCAGTGGTGAAAAACGTATCCCCTATCCTTAGAAGTTTGAGATCGCGGGGGGTCCGACCGCTGGGGCCGACACGCCCTCTCTGTACGGGGGCCAGGCTCTCCGGCCAGATAGCGGGTGTCGACCCCCGCACGAAGCGGCGGCCGACACGCCCCCTCAATACATCTCAATGGCAGAGCCGGAGTTTGCCGAAGGCAGCGCTTCAGCTCTGCCATAGAGTTGTATTGAGGGGGCGTGTCGGCCGCCGCTTCGTGCGGAGGTCGACACGCCCCCTTCCCGCGGGCTGTCGGGGCTCCGTATAGGAAATCGCAGGGGGCCCCAGCGGTCGGACCCCCCGCGATCTGCAACTTATCCCCTATCCTTAGGATAGGGGATAAGTTGTTCACCACTGGGTCACCACTGGACTACTCCTTTAACAGCCTGGACTCCTGATGACTTCTTCATAGCAAATTATAAATAGATTTGTGCCACTGATGAAGTGTTTAGCTCACAGATCGTTGTCTACAATGGACATAATTGTATCCACTATTCAGCTAAGAGTGGGACTAAGGCCTTTTTGACATCTGTACTGGAGGTTCTGTTAGGGTACATTCACTCTATAAAAATTCAGAGGAATTTCCTTGCTGAATTTGTACAATGGATCCGTGTCATTTACCATGGACATATCCAGTGAGCACCATTCCAATAAGGTATGACACTTCTCCTGTGGAATATGACAGAACATGTTCAATCTTTAGTTAGAATCCAGTTCCTCATTGGAAGTTCTGTGATGGAACTTCCAATATGTTAACTGAACAGCTGAACATCCATTAAAATCAATGGGAGGCTGCTGCAGGCGGAATCCATGCGGAATTTCCACAAGGAAATTCTGTGTGAATTGTGCGTACAGTAGCCTCCCATAGATTTTAAAATGAATTTCTACTGCTCAGTCCACATGTCAGAATCTCTGTAGTGTAAACGGGGTCTATGACTTCTCTGTTGCAGATTCCAGCAAAATTCTGGACGCAATAGCGCTGAATGCCATGCTATTTTGTCTAGTAATATGCCAATCACAATGCTGGAAAAGTAAAAATTTAATTTGTCATGTACTGTCGGTATTATTCTTCTGGCAGAACAATTGAATATCTTCCCCGAGGTGTGAACAGGGCCTTTGTCTGTAGTTGTTTGTAGCTTGTGAATATAAACAGGAGTCTTTTTATTCACTGACAGAAAACAAATCTGTTCTAAATGGTGAGGAATTAAAAACACAAAGGAGGAGAAATGTATCAAACCTTGTGCAGAGGAAGAGTGGTGCAGTTGCCCATAGCAACTAATTAGATTTCAGCTTTCACTTTTAAAAAGGCCTTTGAAAAATGAAAGCTGGAATCTGATTGGTTGCTATGGGCAACTGCTGCACTTCTCCCTAAACCTGTATTAGAAAGTAGTATAGCCTCATATTGAAACAACACAAAACAAGATTTAAACAAAATGTTGTTTCAAAGCATCAACAATATTTATATATCAGAATGTATTTAAGGGGTATTCCAGGAAAAAACTTTTTTTTTATATATCAACTGGCTCCAGAAAGTTAAACAGATTTGTAAATTATTTCTATTAAAAAATCTTAATCCTTTCAGTACTTATGAGCTTCTGAAGTTAAGGTTGTTCTTTTCTGTCTAAATCCTTTCTGATGACACCTGTCTCAGGAAACGCCCAGTTTAGAAGCAAATCCACATAGCAAACCTCTTCTAAACTGGGCATTTCCCGAGACAGGTGTCATCAGAGAGGATTTAGACAGAAAAGAAAAACCTTAACTTCAGAAGCTCATAAGTGCTGAAAGGATTAAGATTTTTTAATAGAAGTCATTTACAAATCTGTTTAACTTTCTGGAGCCAGTTGATATATATAAAAAAGTTGTTTCCTGGAATACCCCTTTAACTTAAAAGGTACAACCCAATAAGTATAATGCCGAGCTGTGGCGCTGGGAAATCTTCACAGTGGAGATATTCTTTACTCGCCTTTTAATTTTCACCTTGTCTGAAGGCAAGAACGGCCTTGACTCTGTAGCTGCTGCAGAATTCTGACTAGGCAGTTCGCTGCTGACAAGTTTCTAGACAGAGATAGTAATGTGACTTTGGAATAGAGATGAGTGAATTACTTCCACTGATCTGTAGATACACTAGTCAACTGAATACAGGGAATCTAATACAATAGATGTTATCTTAGATTATGTATATCAGTTAACCCTCTCCAGCTCCACTCCATCTTTCTTGTACACTGGTGCCTTTCTTGTACACTATGGTGTTATCTACTATATACAGTGCACTATCTTCTTTTGTGTTATCTACTATACACAGTGCGCTGTCCTCTACTGTGTCATCTACTATACACAGTGCACTGTCCTCTATTGTTTTATCTTCTATACACACTGCATTGTCCTCTCTTGTGTTATCTACTATACACAGTGCACTGTCCTCTATTGTATTATTTACTATACACAGTGCACTGTCCTCTATTGTATTATTTACTATACACAGTGCGCTGTCCTCTATTGTGCTATCTATTATACACAGTTTACTGTCTTCTATTGTGTTAAACACTTTATAGAGCCTATTATTATCTACAAAACTTCACACTGTAGTATACAATTCTTCTACAAGGTCATTAATAAATATAGGCCCCAGAAAAAAAATTGCATCTGGAACACCAGGCAGGTGATGGATACCATTCTGCTCTATTTGGTTACATAGGATTTGTATAGAATATAGCAATCCATTTATATATATATATATATATATATATATATATATATTATTTTTTTTTATATATATATATATATATATTTTTTTATTTTTTATTTTTTTATTTTTTAGCAACAGCACTATATATTTATATTACATTGTCTAGTAGTTTTATTGTACACCCACACCAACCATATACACAGTTGTTTTTCTCTCATATAGCATAGAGGCCCCCAAAAGTTGAGTCTGGGGTACTACAGCTATTTTTGAATTACTATATCTATGCCTGATAACTGATCATTGAGAAGATGTAGCAGATTTAGATCACATTGGGTGCACAAATTACCATATATACTCGAGTATAAGCCTAGTTTTTCAGCACGATTTTTCGTGCTGAAAATGCCCCCCTCGGCTTATACTCGAGTGAACTCTCCGCCTGTCAATCCCTTCTCAGTGGTCTTCAACCTGCGGACCTCCAGATGTTGCAAAACTACAGCTCCCAGCATTCCCGGACAGCCATCGGCATGCTGGGAGTTGTAGTTTTGAAACATCTGGAGGTCTGCAGGTTGTAGACCACTGCGGCCTTCGTCATCATCCAGACCCCCCTTTAGTTTTCTACTCACCTCCCCTCGGTGGGAAGGAAGGGTGAGCTGGTCTGTGACGTCCCTGCGCATGAACGTCCCTGTGCGTCGTCGTCAAGGCAACATCACTTGTCCGGGGCCGGCCCGGAGCGGAGAAGAGGGCATCCCGGTGAAGATGGACAGCCTGGAACGACTAACCCTCCCCACCGGATGGTCCCTGCAGCATAGATGGCCCGGACCAGCTTACCCTTCCTTCCCACCGAGGGGAGGTGAGTAGAAAACTAAAGGGGGGTCTGGATGATGATGAAGGCCGCAGTGGTCTTCAACCTGCGGACCTCCAGAGGTTTCAAAACTACAACTCCCAGCATGCCCGGACAGCCATCGGCTGTCCGGGCATGCTGGGAGTTGTAGTTTTGCAACATCTGGAGGTTCGCAGATGTTGAAGACCACTGATGAAGGGATTGACAGGCGGTGATGATGTATTTCCCACCCTAGGCTTATACTCGAGTCAATAACTTTTCCTGGGTTTTTGGGTTGAAATTTGGGTCTCGGCTTATATTCGGGTCGGCTTATACTCGAGTATATACGGTACTATTATTATTGTCACTGGAGTATAAAACTGTTTCTTTTGTGGCCTGCAGTTCTCAGTATCTCACATGACATAGAAGAAATATGGAAGGTATGTAACTCACTTACATATGTGACAAGTGCCATGAATGTATAGAAATGCCATATGCCACTGATCACTGCATTCCATAACACACTTCATTCTAACAACAGAGAATAACAGACATGTCAGCAGGTTCACCAGAAAATGCCTCAGTTACTATACTATAAAGAGGACCTGTCAGCTCTCTGTACATATCTGAAGAAATAACTTGGATTTGCCAACTATATGGCTGTAACATTTTTTCTTAGAAATCTGCATTGTACAGTTCCTTCGTTTTTCCTCCTGGAAATATATGAATAAGTTGCCAACTGGTTTTACCATGACCCTTGTTGCCAGGATGTAAGAATCGGGATGGTAATGCCTGGTTATTAATTTATTCATGAGTTTCCTTATCTGACATTCTTAACAGTAATTGGGCAGCATCGGCCTGAAGAAGGACATGCCCCATTGACAAAGGCATTAGTAACATCTAGTTGTTCAATTATTCTAAATTTTCTGGGTGAAATTGGCTTTAGCAGGTGTATGCCAATGTATCCATTGTCACGACACCCTGGGCTCTCACCTAGGCCTCAGAGGCTGCTGTGACTCTTGTGGCTGCCAGGACTGTAGCAGCCTCTACCAAAAGATCACAGATCTCATAGATCAGTTCAGTACTGTATATGTGTACTGCTGTTACGCCGAGCGCTCCGGGTCCCCGCTCCTCCCCGGAGCGCTCGCTTCACTCCCTCCGCTGCAGCGCTCCGGTCACGTCCTCTGACCCGGGGCGCTGCGATCCCGCTGCCAGCCGGGATGCGATTCGCGATGCGGGTAGCGCCCGCTCGCGATGCGCACCCCGGCTCCCCTACCTGACTCGCTCCCCGTCTGTTCTGTCCCGGCGCGCGCGGCCCCGCTCCCTAGGGCGCGCGCGCGCCGGGTCTCTGCGATTTAAAGGGCCACTGCGCCGCTGATTGGCGCAGTGGTTCCAATTAGGGTTATCACCTGTGCACTTCCCTATATTACCTCACTTCCCTTGCACTCCCTTGCCGGATCTTGTTGCCTTAGTGCCAGTGAAAGCGTTCCTTGTGTGTTCCTTGCCTGTGTTTCCAGACCTTCTGCCGTTGCCCCTGACTACGATCCTTGCTGCCTGCCCCGACCTTCTGCTACGTCCGACCTTGCTTCTGCCTACTCCCTTGTACCGCGCCTATCTTCAGCAGCCAGAGAGGTGAGCCGTTGCTAGTGGATACGACCTGGTCACTACCGCCGCAGCAAGACCATCCCGCTTTGCGGCGGGCTCTGGTGAAAACCAGTAGTGGCTTAGAACCGGTCCACTAGCACGGTCCACGCCAATCCCTCTCTGGCACAGAGGATCCACTACCTGCCAGCCGGCATCGTGACAGTAGATCCGGCCATGGATCCCGCTGAAGTTCCTCTGCCAGTTGTCGCTGACCTCACCACGGTGGTCGCCCAGCAGTCACAACAGATAGCGCATCAAGGCCAACAGCTGTCTCAACTGACCGTTATGCTACAACAGTTACTACCACAGCTTCAGCAGTCATCTCCGCCGCCAGCTCCTGCACCTCCTCCGCAGCGAGTGGCCGCTCCTGGGCTACGCCTATCCTTGCCGGATAAATTTGATGGGGACTCTAAGTTTTGCCGTGGCTTTCTTTCCCAGTGTTCCCTGCATCTGGAGATGATCTCGGACCTGTTTCCCACTGAAAGGTCTAAAGTGGCTTTCGTAGTCAGCCTTCTGTCCGGAAAAGCCCTGTCATGGGCCACACCGCTCTGGGACCGCAATGACCCCGTCACTGCCTCTGTACACTCCTTCTTCTCGGAAATCCGAAGTGTCTTTGAGGAACCTGCCCGAGCCTCTTCTGCTGAGACTGCCCTGTTGAACCTGGTCCAGGGTAATTCTTCCGTTGGCGAGTATGCCGTACAATTCCGTACTCTTGCTTCAGAATTGTCCTGGAATAATGAGGCCCTCTGCGCGACCTTCAAAAAAGGCCTATCCAGCAACATTAAAGATGTTCTGGCCGCACGAGAAATTCCTGCTAATCTACATGAACTTATTCACCTAGCCACTCGCATTGACATGCGTTTTTCCGAAAGGCGTCAGGAACTCCGCCAAGATATGGACTCTGTTCGCACGAGGCGTTTCTCCTCCTCGGCTCCTCTCTCCTCTGGTCCCCTGCAATCTGTTCTTGTGCCTTCCGCCGTGGAGGCTATGCAGGTCGACCGGTCTCGCCTGACACCTCAAGAGAGGACACAACGCCGTATGGAGAACCTCTGCCTGTACTGTGCTAGTACCGAACACTTCCTGAGGGATTGTCCTATCCGTCCTCCCCGCCTGGAAAGACGTACGCTGACTCCGCACAAAGGTGAGACAGTCCTTGATGTCTACTCTGCTTCTCCACGTCTTACAGTGCCTGTGCGGATGTCTGCCTCTGCCTTCTCCTTCCCTGCTGTGGCCTTCTTGGACTCTGGATCTGCAGGAAATTTTATTTTGGCCTCTTTCGTCAACAGGTTCAACATCCCGGTGACCAGTCTCGCCAGACCCCTCTACATCAATTGTGTAAATAATGAAAGATTGGACTGTACCATACGTTTCCGCACGGAGCCCCTTCTTATGAGCATCGGATCTCATCATGAGAGGATTGAACTTTTGGTCCTCCCCAATTGCACCTCAGAAATTCTCCTTGGACTTCCCTGGCTTCAACTTCATTCCCCAACCCTGGATTGGTCCACTGGGGAGATCAAGAGTTGGGGGCCCTCTTGTTCCAAGAACTGTCTAAAACCGGTTCCCAGTAACCCTTGCCGTAACTCTGTGGTTCCTCCAGTAACCGGTCTCCCTAAGGCCTATATGGACTTCGCGGATGTTTTCTGCAAAAAACAAGCTGAGACTCTACCTCCTCACAGGCCTTATGATTGCCCTATCGACCTCCTCCCGGGCACTACTCCACCCCGGGGCAGAATTTATCCTCTCTCTGCCCCAGAGACTCTTGCCATGTCCGAATACGTCCAGGAGAATCTAAAAAAGGGCTTTATCCGTAAATCCTCCTCTCCTGCCGGAGCCGGATTTTTCTTTGTGTCCAAAAAAGATGGCTCCCTACGTCCTTGCATTGACTACCGCGGTCTTAATAAAATCACGGTTAAGAACCGCTACCCCTTACCCCTCATCTCTGAACTCTTTGATCGCCTCCAAGGTGCCCACATCTTCACTAAATTGGACTTAAGAGGCGCCTATAACCTCATCCGCATCAGAGAGGGGGACGAGTGGAAAACGGCATTTAACACCAGAGATGGACACTTTGAGTATCTGGTCATGCCCTTTGGACTGTGCAATGCCCCTGCCGTCTTCCAAGACTTTGTCAATGAAATTTTTCGTGATCTGTTATACTCCTGTGTTGTTGTATATCTGGACGATATCCTAATTTTTTCTGCCAATCTAGAAGAACACCGCCAGCATGTCCGTATGGTTCTTCAGAGACTTCGTGACAACCAACTCTATGCCAAAATTGAGAAATGTCTGTTTGAATGCCAATCTCTTCCTTTTCTAGGATATTTGGTCTCTGGCCAGGGACTACAGATGGATCCAGACAAACTCTCTGCCGTCTTAGATTGGCCACGCCCCTCCGGACTCCGTGCTATCCAACGCTTTTTGGGGTTCGCCAATTATTACAGGCAATTTATTCCACATTTTTCTACCATTGTGGCTCCTATCGTGGCTTTAACCAAAAAAAATGCTGATCCCAAGTCCTGGCCTCCTCAAGCAGAAGACTCCTTTAAACGACTCAAGTCTGCCTTTTCTTCGGCTCCCGTGCTCTCCAGACCTGACCCTTCCAAACCCTTCCTATTGGAGGTTGATGCCTCCTCAGTGGGAGCTGGAGCTGTTCTTCTACAAAAAAATTCTTCCGGGCATGCTGTCACTTGTGGTTTTTTCTCTAGGACCTTCTCTCCAGCGGAGAGGAACTACTCCATCGGGGATCGAGAGCTTCTAGCCATTAAATTAGCACTTGAGGAATGGAGGCATCTGCTGGAGGGATCAAGATTTCCTGTTATTATCTACACCGACCACAAGAACCTCTCCTACCTCCAGTCTGCCCAACGGCTGAATCCTCGCCAGGCCCGGTGGTCTCTGTTCTTTGCCCGATTTAATTTTGAGATTCACTTTCGTCCTGCCGATAAGAACATTAGGGCCGATGCTCTCTCTCGTTCCTCGGATGCCTCAGAAGTTGATCTCCCTCCGCAACACATCATTCCACCTGACTGCCTGATCTCCACTTCTCCTGCCTCCATCAGGCAGACTCCTCCAGGAAAGACCTTTGTTTCTCCACGCCAACGCCTCGGAATCCTCAAATGGGGTCACTCCTCCCATCTCGCAGGTCATGCGGGCATCAAGAAATCTGTGCAACTCATCTCCCGCTTCTATTGGTGGCCGACTCTGGAGACGGATGTTGGGGACTTTGTGCGAGCCTGCACTATCTGTGCCCGGGATAAGACTCCTCGCCAGAAGCCCGCTGGTTTTCTTCATCCTCTGCCTGTCCCCGAACAGCCTTGGTCTCTGATTGGTATGGATTTTATTACTGATTTACCCCCTTCCCGTGGCAACACCGTTATTTGGGTGGTCGTTGATCGATTCTCCAAAATGGCACATTTCACCCCTCTTCCTGGTCTTCCTTCTGCGCCTCAGTTGGCTAAACAATTTTTTGTACACATTTTTCGTCTTCACGGGTTGCCTACGCAGATTGTCTCGGATAGAGGGGTCCAATTCGTGTCTAAATTCTGGAGGGCTCTCTGTAAACAACTCAAGATTAAATTAAATTTTTCCTCTGCATATCATCCCCAGTCCAATGGACAAGTAGAAAGAATTAACCAGATCCTGGGTGATTATTTGCGACATTTTGTTTCCTCCCGCCAGGATGACTGGGCAGATCTCCTTCCATGGGCCGAATTCTCGTATAACTTCAGGGTCTCTGAATCTTCCTCCAAATCCCCATTTTTCGTGGTGTACGGCCGTCACCCTCTTCCCCCCCTCCCTACCCCCTTGCCCTCTGGTCTGCCCGCTGTGGATGAAATTTCTCGTGACCTTTCCATTATATGGAGAGAGACCCAAGGGGGGGGGTACTGTTACGCCGAGCGCTCCGGGTCCCCGCTCCTCCCCGGAGCGCTCGCTTCACTCCCTCCGCTGCAGCGCTCCGGTCACGTCCTCTGACCCGGGGCGCTGCGATCCCGCTGCCAGCCGGGATGCGATTCGCGATGCGGGTAGCGCCCGCTCGCGATGCGCACCCCGGCTCCCCTACCTGACTCGCTCCCCGTCTGTTCTGTCCCGGCGCGCGCGGCCCCGCTCCCTAGGGCGCGCGCGCGCCGGGTCTCTGCGATTTAAAGGGCCACTGCGCCGCTGATTGGCGCAGTGGTTCCAATTAGGGTTATCACCTGTGCACTTCCCTATATTACCTCACTTCCCTTGCACTCCCTTGCCGGATCTTGTTGCCTTAGTGCCAGTGAAAGCGTTCCTTGTGTGTTCCTTGCCTGTGTTTCCAGACCTTCTGCCGTTGCCCCTGACTACGATCCTTGCTGCCTGCCCCGACCTTCTGCTACGTCCGACCTTGCTTCTGCCTACTCCCTTGTACCGCGCCTATCTTCAGCAGCCAGAGAGGTGAGCCGTTGCTAGTGGATACGACCTGGTCACTACCGCCGCAGCAAGACCATCCCGCTTTGCGGCGGGCTCTGGTGAAAACCAGTAGTGGCTTAGAACCGGTCCACTAGCACGGTCCACGCCAATCCCTCTCTGGCACAGAGGATCCACTACCTGCCAGCCGGCATCGTGACAACTGCATTGTTCTCTATGAGCAAACGAATGATTACTGATACAGGTCCCCTATAAAAAAAAAAAAAAGCACCAAATAGTAATTTTGGAAATATAAATTATCCCCTTTCATATTAAAAGCTTAAATCACCCCCTTTTCCTATTTTCCTTACACAAAATGTAAACAAAATCAAACTAAACATATTTGGTATCAAATGTCAGAATTTTTTTTTGTCACATCACATCCCAGTATTTTTATTTTTTTATTATGTTGGGGAAGAGAAGGGTCGGGCATGTTGGACTTTTGTTCTCCAAGAGATGAGCCACTGCCAGAGATGTCTGGCAGCAGCTTACCCCTCCTCTCTTCTTTTAGAACACATGAATGCGTGGCCGTGCCGAACCTTCGTGTATGAAAAATTGGCTGACAGCTATTTAGGGTTCATGATTAATCACCTTTATACAGAACTTTTAACACTGAACAGACGCGAGAGCTTTCCAGCCTGTACATCCGCACATCTCTTGTCTGACTACTAGTAGTTTACTTGTCAAGCTGTATAACAATCACATACGCAGAGCTGTCAGGCTTCATATAGACAACTCTTGGATGTCACATATGAGCCATTAGCTATTTTTCCCTAGTGCTTTTGATTGCTTCTGCTCTTATATTCACCAAGATCTGCCATGTCATACTGGGCATATGCACCTAAAACCGGCACGGGTACACCGGATTATGAACTGGCTACTAGAGGGTTACACAGAGTTCATGGTAGTGAGACCTCGCCATGTTCCTTGTCATCGCCGGATGATTAATGATGATGGAAAAATCATTACACTTGTACATGATCCCCTCACTTTGCTGTTGATATTATACATCCTCCGGGAGCGGCTAAGTGCAGTACATGTGGGTGCAGCCATTAGAGCCTCTTGTTTGTGTATCTTTATGTGTGGTTTTACAAAAGACAGGATTCCAAGCAAAGAACATCCAAGTGGCTGTCTGTTTTAACTTTGGACAGGGGCCAGTGGTAATCCAGCTGTGAGTCGGAGGATTAACATCAAACATGAAAAATCGCTTCCATAGCCATTTATGGAGAGATTCTGGCTCTTTGTATGGGTGAGGGTAAGGAGCATGGAGATGAATGGTTCTGATGTACGGCCGGGACACACAACTTCATGGGAGGCCCGCTACACTGTGCGGTTATTGATTTTGCTTGGCCAAACAAATGTGAAACTTCTCATCATATGCGTGTGATGATATAAAAATGGCAGCAGCTGAATAAGATTGTTGAAATGCAGTGTACTGATGGATAAGACATGGATGTAGATGGGGATGATGTATAATGCAGTGACATATAGTGTACCAAGTCTTGTACATTATGTCACTGTAGGTTATCTAGATCTGATCATATCTAATATTACCACCAATACTCTAAAATCATAAATGACCAGGTGTGGTCTTCTGCTGCTGTAGTCCATCTGCTTCAAACATGGATGTGTTGTATGATCAGAGATGGTATTCTGCATACTTTGGTTGTAACCAGTGGTTATTTGACTGTTTCTTTTACGTCATCTCAAACCAGTCTGCCCATTTTCATCTGTCATCAACAAAGCATTTTCATCCACACAACAGGCGCTCATTGCATATTTTCTCTTATTTGGATCATTTGGACCAGTCACTTAAATCAAGTTTCTTCCCCATTCTGATGCTCAGTTTGAACCTAAACAAGTTGTCTTGACCAGGTCTGCATGCCTAAATGTATTCAGTTGCTGCTGTGTAATTGGCTGATTGGCTATTTGTGTTAACAAGCAATCGAACATACCTAATAAAGTGGGCAGTTATTCAAATGGCACCAAGATATGATATTCTGCAGAACGAAATGCTGATATCACTCTGCGGCAAAGGCAGGGAGCTGATAACTCTGGCTAACTTGCACTAGTGCAGTGAAGTGACACACTGATCTTTACGCTACTGTATCTGTATGATGTAATTTAGGGGATCTTGACATTGTACAGCAGGACATACATTATAACTGACTTAAAGGGGTAGTCCAGTGGTGAAAAACTTATCCCCTATCCTAAGGACAGGGGATAAGTTTGAGATTGCGGGGGGGGGGGGGGGGGACCACCGCTGGGGACCCCTGCGATCTCTCTGTACAGGGACCAGGCTCTCCAGTTAGATAGCGGGTGTCGACCACCGCACGAAGCGGCGGCCGACACGCCCCCTCGATACATCGCTATGGCAGAGCCAGAGATTGCCGAAGGCAGCGCTCCGGCTTTGCCATAGAGTTGTATTGAGGGGGAGTGTCGGCCGCCGCTTTGTGCGGAGGTCGACACGCCCCCTCCCGTACAGGAGATCGTGGGGGGCCCCAGCGGTCGGACCCCCCGTGATCTGCAACTTATCCCCTATCCTTAGGATAGGGGATAAGTTGTTCACCACTGGACATCTCCTTTAATATACTACTGTGACTATATTAAATTACCATTGTATGCATAGGACTCCTTATCTCCCCTGATGATGTCACGACCCATGGTGGCAGAAACACATAGAGAGTTTATGTCTCTGCTTGGGAGGGGGGCACCCTTCGCATTGAGCTTGGCTTGATTTAGCATGCATAGGTACAGGCCGTTTTTTTATTTATTGGAGACTAAAGGGGTACTCCGGCGCTAAGACATCTTATCCCCTATCCAAAGGATAGGGGATAAGATGCCTGACCGCGGCGGTCCCGCCACTGGAGACCCCCGTGATCTTCCACGCCGCACCCCGTTAGAATCAGCCCCCAGAGCGTGCTTGCTCTGGGTCTGATTACTAGCTCCGGGGGCTGATTTTAACGGGGTGCGGTGTGGAAGATCACGGGGGTCCCCAGCGGCGGGACTCCCGCGATCAGGCATCTTATCCCCTATACTTTGGATAGGGGATAAGATGTCTCAGCGCCGGAGTACCCCTTTAATATGAGATTAATATGACCGCACCACAGGACTGAGGAATAGTTGATGGTCTTCTAGGTCCAAGCTATTTTATACCACATTCACAGTTTTGGTTAGATTTTAAACATAGGACAATTAAAAGTAAAGTTTTAGTAAGCACTTTTCCTTTTTGTTGGAAAGTTTTTATGCTGTCAACATAAGAAGATCTTTATAAATCAGGAAATTTTATTTTGGGATGTCGCAAAGCTAAGACAGCATATTACACAGAACTATAACAATCTGGCATCTGGCTTCATTGACTTTATAGCATTACTAAAAATATTTTCGTTTCATTGTTTGATACTTCGTACTGTCCTCTGTGAACATTGTTGTTGGTACTATATGATTTTTAGTATGAAACGTCACTTTCATGCATTTGGTATTTATATTAATAGTTCATTATACTCTTGGTTTTATACTGGAGTGTAAGATACCATTGTATTAAAGTAATCTGATATATTGACTTAGTTTAGTGCTAGTTAACAATATTTGATGTGAGAACATGCAACATGAAGTAAATTCATGCTACCTGTCATTTCCCACAAAAAAAAAAACTTTATATGTTACTCAGTACCTAATCTTGATCATGTGCATATAATTGTTATGTGTCTAGCACTTATAGTTCTCTCACAAATACTTACTATCTGTTGCTCTATTGGTTTGTCATTCTGGAGGGGTGTGTGTCCTTACTCTGCATTACTCCTCTTCCTCCCTGAGTCTGCTGTGCTGTGCTGGGTCTCTCCATCCAATCACTGCAGGCTGCTCTGTAACCACCTCCTCTCTGTTTTCATACTGCAGTCTGTTATGACAGGAGTGAGCACAGATGAGTTTTTCCCACCCTCATTTACTGGATTTTGTCCCTGCTTTTTGAAACTGACAGTGTTAATTTAATATCTTAACCTGTTGGGGACGGAGGGCCGATGTCCGGCATTAACCCTTTAGACGCCGAAATCAAAGTTGATCGCGACATCTAAACCGAAAATAAAAGTGTCCCGGCATCCCAGCGGAGCTGATTGGGACCATCACGGTGAGACCACGATGTTCCGATCAGCTGAGTGGACAGCAGGAGGGTGCTCACCTGCCTCCTCGTTGTCCGATCAGTGATCTGCTGCTTCAAGCCTGCATAACAGGCTGGAGCAGCAGAGCAAAGATAACACTGATCAATGCTATGCTATGGCATAGCATTGATCAGTGAATGCAATCAAAAGATTGCTTGTTATAGCCCCCTATGGGGGCTGAAAAAATAAAAAAGTGTTAAAAAAAAGTTTATAAAAGGGAATTAACCCTTTCCTAATAAAAGTTTGAATCCCCCGCATTTCCCATTTTGTAAATAAAATATTAAAATGAAAATAATCATTTGTGGTACCGCCGTGTATGTAAATGTCCAAACTATTAAAATATAAGGGTAGCTTAACCGCACGGTCGATGGCGTACACGTAAAAAAATACCAAAGTCCAAAATTGTGCATTTTAAGTCACTTCATATACCATAAAAAAATTCATAAAAAGCTATTAAAAAGTCGCATCAAAACTAAAATGTTACAAAAAAAAATGACAGACCACGGCGCAAAAAAATAGCTCTCATACCGCTTAGTATTTGGAAAAATAAAAAAATTATAGTGGTCAGAATATGACAATTTTAAACAAACTAATTTTGGTGCATGTAGTTATAATTTTTTTTTAAGTAATACAATAAAATAAACTCAAATAAATTTGGTATCCTTGTAACCATATGGACCTAGAGAATAAGGATAAGGTGTCATTTGTACCGAAAAGTGCACTGTGTAGAAACGGAAGCCCAAAAAAGTTACAAAATGGTGTTTTTTTTATTTTTTGCATGCTATAAAATAAGTAATGTCATTACAAAGTACATTTGGTGACACAAAAAAACAAGCCCTTATATGGGTCTGTAGGTGCAAAATTTAAAGCGTTACGATTTTTTGAAGGAGAGGAGGAAAAAACAAAAGTGCAAAAATGAAAATTGGCCTCGTCCTTCCTGGGTTATCCAGGAAAAAACTTTTTTACATATAACAACTGGTTCCAGAAAGTTAAACAGATTTGTAAATTATGTATGCAAATTTAACCACACCTCAAGAATATCACCCTACTGGGTACACATTGAATAAAAAACGAGACAGATGGTTTCTGAAAAAATACAAATTTTAATAAAAAACAGAAATATCAATATAAAATAGTAGTTAAAAGATCAGAGCAATAGTAATAATAAACTGTCACTGGGCCCTAATGACAGATAGATGTTGAAGCAACTACCTAAAGAATTCTAGAATAGTCCATGGATATTGCTCCGAATTGGACTGTTAGTCCGGCAAAAAAATACAGTAGATGTTTCAAATGATGGCACAATTGTTAGAGTGGCATTAGATGGATTCGCTCACAGTTTGTATAGAATGAATGGAACAGTCTCACCCTGGCTGCTGGTTCCGCACTGCGGCGGGCCAATGGAAACAAGTGCTGTATTCTCTGCGATGTTCTCGGCGTGAATGCCTTGGCAGTTGGAGGGTTCCGGCAAGGAGCTCCCTCGTAAGCGGTCCGTGGTGTCAGCAAATAGTGTTTAGCGGCATAGGCCATATTCGAATTCGCGAATATTCGCGAATATCTGGACGAATATTCGTCATATATGCGCGAATATTTGCATATTCATTACATTCTCGTTTTATTTTCGCATATGCGCATATTCGCGTATGCGAAAATTAACATGTGGAAATTAGCATATACAAAATTCGCATACGTGCAAATTCGCATATGCGAAAATTAGCATATGTTAATATTCGCATATGCGAATCTTCGCTCGCCAGTCTCACACAGTAGTATTACAGCCTTCTTTACACCACACAAGCTGGAAGCAGAGAGGGATGATCACTGTGATGTGTACTGTGAAGAAAAAAAAAAAAAAACAATATTTGTAATTACGAATATATAGCGCTATATTCGCGAAATTCGCGAATATGCGATATTCGCGAATAATATTCGAATTGCGAATATTCGCGAGCAACACTATCAGCAAACACCGATGTCAGTAACGGACTCACACTAGAAGCAGCAGACTTGTGGTAGGCTCAGTGAGCGAGATCAGTAGTTAGTGCAGCAGGTGGTTTGGGTTGCGAACTTCCGTGCCGGCTAAAGTTCAGATGTTGTTGGTAATTAAGGTAGTGCTTGTATATCGCTCTGTTCAGATTAAACGGCCTAGACGCGTTTCAGGGTGCTCAAATTGACCCCTTCTTCAGTAGACAAGTATGTAATTTGTAGATTTGTAAATTACTTCTATTAAAAAATCTTAATCCTTTCAGTACTTATGAGCTTCTGAAGTTAAGGTTGTTCTTTTCTGTCTGGCAACAGTGCTCTCTGATGACATCTCTGCTTGTCTCGGGAACTGCACAGAGTAGAAGAGGTTTGCTATGTGGATTTGCTTCTACTCTGGACAGTTCCCGAGACAGGTGCCATCAGAGAGCACTTAGACAGAAAAGAACAACTCAACTTCAACAGCTCATAAGTACTGAAAGGATTAAGATTTTTTAATATAAGTAATTTACAAAACAGTTTAACTTTCTGGAGCCAGTTGATATATATATATATATATAAAAAATATTTCCTGGATAACCCCTTTAATGCAGCATGTGCTGTTTACCGGTAGACGACACGTGCTCCTCACTGAGAGCACCTGGGTCCTGTCCTGGAGATCACCAGGGGTCCAACTGCTGGGATCAGCTACTTATCCCCTATCCTGTGGATAGGGGATAAGTACATTTTCGCCCGAGTACTCCTTTAAGGAACTATACAACTTCCTGTTGGGGGGTATGTCAAGCAAAAACATGCTGAAGACAGGACAATTTGTGATTACACTATATTAGTAAGTTATATATCTTGGGGTGATAGTTTTATTTCAATACAATTTACTGATACTGGAATACCCCTTTAAATGGTGTTTCCCAACCAGGGTGCCTCCAGCTGTTGCAAAACTACAACCCCCAGCATGCCCGGACAGCCTTTGGCTTTCCGGGCATGCTGGGAGTTGTAGTTTTGCAACAGCTGGAGGCACCCTGGTTGGGAAACACTGCCTTTAAGTTTAACAATACAACACATTATTTAAGAGTTCAGGACCCAGACTATAGAGTTACTTACACTGGATATTCAGTTAAAAGAAATGTTTATATGTCTTCGGCCTTCAAATATGAAATCAGTCACAGTGAAAACTTGGCAAATTAATGTGAAAACAATGTATTGTGTATTCATTACTGTAGAGAGGCCAGATTGCTGTGTTTTTTCCCTTGTACATTATGTTCACACAGTTTAATACTGGCAATACATTCCCAGGCTCTGAACGATGGGAAGATAGTTACTTGGTTAAAGCATGGCCCCGGTTTTACAAAGCCTTTTTTATAGCATACCTGACATTATATTCTTTATATAAATCCATAGTGCTTGGCAATACAAGAAATTGTACAGTTTAGAGTTTTCTTCAATGAAGGCCCCTTCTCAGCCTCAGTAATATAGTAAGTGAAGACAGTTACGGAAGAGGTGAATGAAGCTTCAGCCTGTACATGAAATTTGAATGAGATAAGTGAACTAAACTTGTTGGACCTGGGTTTGCAAACTTTGCAAAAAGTTAGTTTTGGTGAAAACATGAACATCGGTTGTTTGTTTTGGCCAAAATGAGAGGGCGGACCTTAGGGTAGGCCATAATACCTTGCAAACAACTCTTTCAACTAATTAAATGGCAGTATTGGGGTGATGCCAGAGCCACTATAAAAGAGTATGCACATCCCTTTAAAAGCCATTTTATAGATAGTAGGTATTAGGTGAAGATCTCTGTGAGGGACCGTGAGCAGTGAACAACTTAGGAGTAGGAGCACACAAACACAATTGTAGTTAAAGAGGTACCCTAAGGTTAAGTTTCCACTTGTTTTTTTTCTGGCAGTTTTTGGAAAACTGCTACTGCAGTTTTTGAGCCAAAGCCAGAAGTGTATTCAAAAGGAATAGGACATATAAAGGAAGGACTTAAACTTCTCCTTCCTTATGGATCAACTTCTGACTTTGGCTCAAAAAAAGCAGTGGCAGATGTAAATTACTTCTATTTAAACATATTAATCCATCCAGTATTTATCAGCTGCTGTATGCGCCAGATGAAGTTGTGTAGTTCTTTCCAGTCTGACCACAGGGCTCTTTGCCGCCACCTCTGTCCGTGTCAGTAACTGCCCAGAGCAGGAGAGGTTTGCTATGGGGATTTGCTCCTGCTTTGGACAGTTCCTGACATGGACAGAGGTGTCAGCAGAGAGCACTGGGGTCAGACTGGAAAGAACTACACAACTTTCTGTGGAGCATACAGCAGCTGATAAGTACTGGAAGGATTAAGGTTTTTAAATAGAAGTAATTTGCAAATTTGTATAACTTTCTGGCACCAGTTGATTTGAAAAAATGTTTTTCCTCACGAGTACCCTTTTAAGAAGGAATTAGGGTTTTACTTTTGTACAAATAGATACTTTTTATTAAATTATCTTTATGATCTTACACTATTCCCAGTTTATTCTCCATCTGTTTGATTATACAACATTGGTACAAAAATTTACTAATCACACATTCAGTACATACGTGAAAGCTGAGTGGGACTTTATTCTTCATCACATCAGTTTTTGCACAAAACAGTACCAAACAAATTTTTATACCTTTTTTTCTATTTGGTTTTAGGAAGAACAAAATGCCCACTATTTAATGTTTTTAATATGACCAAGATGACTTTTACTAAAGTTCATGGCACACCTTACAATTTCCGAGAAGATATCTGATGATGCAAAACAGATCCTTACCACTTGTAATGGTTCATTGTGTAGGTTTGCAGGAGTAGGAGGGCATTATGCAAAAGTCTGGTAAAACATAAAAAAAAAAAACATAAAATATAGTAGTGGTCTCCAAACTCATGACCTCCGGATGTTGCAAAACTATAATTCTCAGCGTGCCCAGATAGCCGTTGGCATCTGGAGATCCACAGTTAGGAGACCAAGTCTAGATTGCTCTGCTCTGTGTAATTCTTTTCAAAGATACTATAAATCTGTAAGGGCATACTGTACACCACAGCCAATGGAGGCTTCATTACAGAGGATCCACTCTTTCCGCTGCAAATTCCCAGAATTTCACAATTCATAATTAGACCCTGATTTCGGGTGCCACACATCTGCTGGTGGAATTCGCGAGAAATTTCTTTGCTTAATTTCCATAGTGTGCATAGACTCTAAGGCAGGGGTCCTCAAACTTTTTAAACAGGGGGCCAGTTCACTGTCCCTCAGACCGTTGGAGGGCTGGACTATAGTAAAAAAAAAAAAAAAAAAAACTATGAACAAATTCCTATGCACACTTATATATCTTATTAGTGGACTACCCCTTTAAGTATGCAGCATAGTTCCCCCCACATTAGGTAGGCAGCATAGTTCCCCCACATTAGGTTGGCAGTATAGATCCCCCACATTAGGTTGTATTTCCCCCACATTAGGTTGGCAGTATAGTTCCCCCACATTAGGTTGTAGTTCCCCCACATTAGGTTGGCCGTATAGTTCCCCCACATTAGGTTGTATTTCCCTTACATTAGATTGGCAGTATAGTTCCCCCACATTAGGTTGTATTTCCCTTACATTAGATTGGCAGTATAGTTCCCCCACATTAGGTTGTAGTTCCCCCACATTAGGTTGGCCGTATAGTTCCCCCACATTAGGTTGGCCGTATAGTTCCCCCACATTAGGTTGTCAGTATAGTTCCCCCACATTAGGGTTGGCAGTATAGTTCCCCCACAATAGGGTGGGCAGTATAGTTCTCCCACATTAGGCTGGCAGTATAGTTCCCCCACATTAGGCTGGCAGTATAGCCCCCCCCCCCCCCCCACACACACACATTAGGTTGGCAGTATAGTACCTACAACATTAGGTTGGCAGTATAGTTCCCCCACATTAGGTTGTAGTTCCCCCACATTAGGTTGGCAGTATAGTTCCCCCCACATTAAGTTGGCAGTATAGTTCCCTCACATTAGGCTGGCAGTATAGTTCCCCCCACATTAGGTTGGCAGTATAGTTCTCCCACATTTAGTTGGCAGTATAGTTCCCCCCACATTAGGCTGGCAGTATGTTCCCCCACAGACATACACCCTCCAGCCATACAGTTTATGGCTGCAGGCTATATGCCTGTGTTTTCATGCCCCACTTCAGTGTTCCAACCACCGCTACTCCGCTCCGGCCATAGCAGTAGGTCCAGGGTTGTCGGAGCACCGAAGCTGACATGCCGCTGGTAACACGTACCAAGCTGGCCAGTGCACGTCCTGCTCGCTGCTCTGCTCCTCCGCTGCTATGGGCGCACGCACTGGACGTCAGTGATGTCCCTGCGTGCGCTAGCCCCCGGTGGTCTTTTCGTTTTTAAAGTAAACGTGGGGACGCAGAGAGTTAACAGGGGCATCCCTGTGTCCCGAAAACATCTTTCGGGACACAGGGACGTCCTAAGGCAGCGGCGTCAAAAAATTTTTTATTTTTTTTTAAATGTGCTTCTTAAAACATTTACTTTTTGACAGGGTTTATCACAAGTTAACAGGTCATGTTAAATTTTGGGGGAGAAATGTATCAAGCTGTCTTTTTTCCCCCAAAAGAAATCAGAGGCTCAGCTTTCATTGTACCAGATCTCAATAATATATAATAGCTGAGCTGTGATTGGTTGCCATGGGCAACAAAGACATTCTGCAGGGGCATGTTGGCAAATAACAATAGGGCCCCCTAACTTACGAGCCCCTACTGCTCCAACCCCCCCCCCCCCTTGGTATCAGAGGTTAAGTATATGGCCTCTCTGCCCCTTGGCGGGTGGGCCAGGTCACCCCCCTATTCCTGGGTCCGCTTGTGTTCCCGCAGATTTTTGAACATCTCCCACCACTATACCTATGGGTGTTTGTGGTGCAGCCCCAAAGTCAGGTCCAGGAGGTTGTACTGCCCTCCCTCTATTTTGTTATGATGTTTTTTGTTTGTGCATGTACTTGTCTTTTGAAGTTTTTTGAAGTTTTGTCTATTTCCAGATCAAGTCACGGGGGCAGTTATGGAGTAAAGTTGCACAGGTGACTGATTGTTGGCACTCATGCTTGGAGTCGGCAGTGCTTACCGTGCAAGTTTGGTCATTGACTTTAAGAACCTTTTAAATTTTGTGTTATTTATAAATACAAGCTATGACCTTCCCCTTCATTTGGGGAAGAGGTCATTAGTTTTAGGGTGTCTCCTCAGATCTCCTTAGTCTTACTGTTATGCAGCTCGTTAATGTTTTGAAATTATTTGTTCATGGGTCTGTTCTTACTGTGGAGGTTGGGCCTCACGCGCTGCTATCCCCTGTTGTTAAATTGGTGACAAGATTAATGCCTCTGTTGGCTATTTTTAGTTGTACACCTCTTAAAGTGGTAGCTAGGTGTATCTTGATCCCAGTCTAGAGAGAGTACACTTTATGTTGCAACTGTGCTGGGGTATATTACTCTAAAGCTAATAGGGGCCAGTTAGTGTGAGCACTAAAAGACCTAGTCACCTGCTTTTAACGCCTAATACAGGTGTAACTGTACTGGGACGTATTTTGCTATCCTAAGTGTAATATATACGCATTCAGTGCTTTTATGTTTTTTCCTGTTAAACTCATAGGGGCCAGTTATTGTTAAAAGCCAAAATTACCTACACACCTGCTTTTAACGCCAAATTCCGATGTAACTGCACTGGAGCGTATTTTGCTATCCTAAGTGTAATATATACGCAGAGATCTGAGCTCCCGGTGTCAGCTAGCGGTTGTGTCTCGACCAGAAACTAGTGATGAGCGGCAGGGGCCATATTCGAATTTGCAATATTTTGCGAATATATGGACGAATATTCATCCTATGTTCACGAAATTTGCATATTCGCTATGTTCGTTCTCTTTTCTCACGTAATTAAATTTGCATAGTGCGCATGCGCAATTATATCTTTCACATAAAAGAAGGGAGGGATCAGTGTCCTCTCCTGGAAGTGCCGATATTAGCGAATATTTGCATATTCGCAAAAAAAATTACGAATATATATCACTGTATTCTAAATATTCGCAAAATCGTGAAGCACCAATATTCGTGGTAAAAATTAGCATTTAAAATATTTGCACTCAACATTACCAGCAACCCAGCAGCCATGATTGACTGTTTCACTCGGTCATCCACTTCATCCCAAGTGACATCCGACACCCCCGGTCAACAGTCGGTGGGTTCCTCAGACCCAACCCTCAGTTGGCATGGTCACATGGTTTCCTCATGCTGATGCTGCCACCTCCAGGCTCTCTCATTGTGCTGCCATATGTTCTCCTTATGCTGATGCTGCCACCTCCTGGCTCTCTCATTGTGCCTCCATATGGTCTCCTCATGCTGATGCTGCCACCTCCAGGCTCTGTCATTGTGCCACCATATGGTCTCCTCATGCTGATGCTGCCACCTCCAGGCTCTGTCATTGTGCTGCCATATGGTCTCCTCATGCTGATGCTGCCACCTCCAGGCTCTGTCATGGTGTTCCCATATGGTCTCATGCTGATGCCACTTCCAGGCTCTGTTATTGTGCCGCTCTGTGGCCTAGATAGGCTGCTGCCACCTCCAGGCTGTGTCATTCTGCTGCCATGTGATCTCCTCATGCTGCTGGCACATTAAACTTGTTAAACGGATACTCCGGTGGAAAACATTAATTTTTTTGCCTTTTTAAGTCAACTGGTGCAAGAAAGTTAAACAGATTTGTAAATTACTTATATTTAAAAAATCTTAATCCTTCCAGTACTTATCAGCTGCGGTATACTTCACAGGAAATTCTTTTCTTTTTGGATTTCTTTTTTGTCTGTCCACAGTGCTCTCTGCTGACACCTCTTTCTGTGTCAGGAACTGTCCAGAGCAGGAGAAAATCCCAATAGCAAACCTATGTTGCAGAGGTGTCAGCAGAGAGAACTATGGATAGACAGAAAAGAAATTTAAAAAGAAAATAATTTCCTCTGTAGTATACAGCTGCTAATAAGTACTGGAAGGATTAAAGGGGTACTCCAATGGAAAACATTTTCTTTTAAATCAATTGGTGCCAGAAAGTTAAACAGATTTGTAAATTACCTCTATTTAAAAATCGCAATCCTTCCATTACTTATCAGCTGCTGTATGCTCCACACGACATTCTTTTCTTTTTGAATTTCCCTTCTGCCTGACCACAAGTGCTCTCTGCTGACACCTCTGTCTATGTCAGGAACTGTCCAGAGCAGGAGAGGTTTGCTATGGGGATTTGCTCCTATTCTGGACAGTTCCTACACTTGACAGAGGTGTCAGCAGAGAGCACTTGTGGTCGGGCTGAAAGTTTCTTGCACCAGTTCATTAAAAAAAAAAAAAAAAAAAAACATTTTCCACTGGAGTATCCCTTTAAGCTCTTCAAAATCTTCAAATTACATCTCAGAAATCTCTTTAAACTCTTCAATTGTGACGCCATGTGGTCTCCCGACCCTGCTGCCACCTCCAGACTTTTTGCTGCCCTATGGTCTTGTCATGCTGCCGCCACCTCCAGGCTGTGTCATTCTGCCGTCATATGGTCTCCTCATGCTGATGGCACCTCCAGCTCTGTCATTGTGCCGCTCTGCAGCCTATATAGGCTACCGCCACCTCCAGGCTGTGTCATTGTGCCACCATATGGTCTCCTCATGCTGCTGGCACATTAAATTAAACTTGTTAATCTATTCAAAATCTTCAATTTAAATTAAAAAAAATCTCTGTAATCTTTTCAATTGTGAGGCCTTATTGTCTCGTCAGTCTGCTGCCACCTCCAGGCTGTGTTATTGTGCCTCCATGTGATTTCCTCATACTGCTGGCACATTAAATTAAACTTGTTAAACTTTTCAAAAACTTCAATTCAAATTTTAAAAAAATCTCTTTAATCTTTTCATTTGTAAGGCCCTATGGACTCGTCATATATTAGCTCTGGAATTACAAGAATCAAAAGAAACAGGTTGGAGCGATAAAAAAGAAAAAATAACTGATTAAATGACATTCGCAGTTTCATATGCAGTTTCACAGTACCAGCCGTGTTTACTTACATGTGCATGGCTTAATAGATTTAATAGATGATGCTCACCAGACTTGCCCTCCAATGGGTCCTCAAAAAAGGATTAAAAAAAATGAAAATAAATTAAAACTAAATAAAAATTTAATTAACACCTTAACGACCATGGACGTGTATGCTCATCCATGTGCCGTTAAGGGGGTATGGCGTGAGCTCCTGACTCGGGCCCGCATCATACCGGCCGGCCCCCAGCTGATTCCTGTAGCTGGGGGCCAGCTTTAATAGCCGACATTAACCCTTTAGATCTCCGCTGTCAAAGCTGCCTTTATCCCATCCCTGGTGGTCCAGTGGGGTGAATCGACCCCCCCCGCAGCACGATCACTGGGGGCCGATCCACTGTGGAGGTAGCCTGAGGGCTTACCTCTCCTCCTGTGCCAACTCCCGCGCTCAGAATCATAAAGCCTGGCAGGACCAGGCTTTGTCAATCGAGCGCAGAGCACACAGATCAATGCGGTTCTATGGAACAACATTGATCTGTATGAGGAATCAAATGATTCCTCCTAAAAGTCCCCTAAGGGGACTAAAAGTGTAAAAAAAAAGTTAAAAAAATGTTTAAAAATACCCTTCCTAAGGAAGGGTGTTTAAAAACACCCTTCCTTATTAAAAGTTTTAGTCACCCCCTTTTTCCCAAATTCCATATGAAAAATATATAAACACAATAAAAATAAACATTTGTGGTATCGCCGTGTGCGTAAATGTCCAACTATGAAAATATATCGTAAATTAAACCGTACGGTCAATGGCGCACGCGCAAAAAAATTCCAAAGTCCAAAATAGTGTATTTTTGGTCACTTTTTATAACATAAAAAAAGGAATAAAAAACGATCAAAAAGTCCAATCAAAACAAAAATTGTGCCAATTAAAACTTCAGATCACAGCAAAAAAAAAAAAAATTAGCCCTCACACCACCCCGTACGCGGAAAAATAAAAATGTTATAGGGGTCAGAAGAGGAAAATTTTAAATGTATTCATTTTCTTGCATGTAGTTATGATTTTTTCCAAATGTACGACAAAATCAAACCTATATAAGTAGGAGATCATTTTAATTGTATGGACCTACAGAATAAAGATAAAGTGTAATTTTTACCCAAAAATTTACTGCATAGAATCAGAAGCTCCCAAAAGTTACATAATGGTGTTTTTTCTTCAATTTTGTTGCACAATGATTTTTATTCCTGTTTCGCCGTAGATTCTTGGGTAAAATGACTGATGTGGTCCCTCATATGGATTTTAGGTGCAAAATTGAAAGGGCTATGATTTTTAAAAGGTAAGAAAAAAAAATGAAAGTGCAAAAACAGAAAACCGCTTTGTCCTTAAGGGGTTAAAAAAATCTCTTTAACCTATTTAAATGTGATGCCATGTGGTCTCCCAACCCTGTTGCCACATCCAGATGCTCTGCGGCAGTGATTCTTATAGCAACACTTGTAATGTGCATGTCATACTGAATAACAGTATTATTTCACTAACCCAGCACACACCCTATGCGTGTTACGGCAAGGCAAAGTTTTCTACACCCCTATTGAGGCACTCTGTAGCCCAGAAATAGCCGTTTTAAATAGAAATTCACTGCAAATAAATTCGGATCAAACAAAATTTTTCACAAAATTTGCTCATCTCTAATGGAGAGCACTGGGAAAACTAAGCCCAAGGAAAGAGGTTAGCTCTGTGTCTCCTCAGCAGATACTAGAACTGGTTGGGTCTGGACATCTAAAATAAAATCTCAAGGAGTCCATAACAGGACTACAGAGAGAGACCGTTCTCCTCCATGAGTGCACTGAAACCACTAGGTAAAAATGCCACTAGTGGACTACAACCCGTCTTGTCTTTGTAGTAGATTCTGTGTTGATCTCTGCAGAAGGCGTTCTTCCTGTAAAGGATTGTATACTGTGTTATGTGAACCGTGAGATGATCCTAAGGGTGCGTTCACACTGAGTAAATGAAGAGTAATTCACGCCGAAAAATTTACGGGCGGAAAAAATAATTTTATTTTCGCGCAAAATTCGTGGGAAATTTGTGCGCAATTTGTGCGAATTGCACGCAGAATTGCCCGCGGACATGGGGGAGAAAGAAGTGAAGGGTTTTTCAGCTATTTCCGTGCAAAATGCACGCGAATTCTGCGCAAATTGCCTGCGAATTGCGTGCAAATTCCACGCGAAAACGATGTCGGGCGGAATTTGTTTTGACCATTGACTTCAATTAATTTCTGCTAGCGGATTCCGCTTGAAGAATGAACATGTTCTTTCTTCATGCGGAACGGAATTCAGCTTCGGAATTCAGCTAGCAGAATTTCCGCAGTTTGAACTGGACAGCAGAAATAACATTAAAGTCAATGGGCAGAGGAGATGAGCATTAATTTGGTGCAGAGAATTCAAGAGGAATTACTTGAGTAAATTCCTTGTGAATTACTCAGTGTGAATGCACCCTAAGAATGACCTTGAGTGACAGACTAAAGAATGTATGTCGGGATGTCAGGATTACTCATTGGAGTTCTATGGTAAAAAGCACTGCACCCTTTCCTGATAAGTAACCACATGGGGGCCATGGTGTGTGTGTGTGTGTGTGTGTGTGTGTGTGTGTGTATGTGTGTGTGTGTGTGTGTGTATGTGTGTGTGTGTGTGTGTGTGTGTATGTATGTATGTATGTGTGTGTGTGTGTGTGTGTGTGTGTGTGTGTATGTGTGTGTGTGTGTGTGTATGTGTGTGTGTGAACTGTTGTTCAGGAATTGTTACTTCTAATACGTGACTGACAAGCCTAGGTGCCTCTTCTCACAAGATGTAATAAAATACATCTTGTTGTTTGTACTCAAAAGTCAGGTCCGTGACATGTACAGTATCTGAGGTGAAACATCATCCTGATACTGCTCCGTCACTACTAGGTATCATGAAAAGATCAGACTTATTGGAAATAAATAAAATGTCATAACACAGATACAATGCAAAATCTCTAACAAGGAATACAATGTTCATTAGAGTAAAATGGGGCTATTACAGTCATATACTGTAACATACCAGGGCTCTTACTTATTTCACCACAGTATCTCAAATGCAAGTTTTGAACATGCCCGATCTTCTTACCTAAACCTTGTGGGAAAGGAAAAACAGCAATGCTGTATAAATAGGAAACTGCAAAAGCTTGGGAAGTATTATGTGAACTGCCTGTCACCCAGCTTTCCCAGTCTCCTTAAGAGAATATTTGTCTGGTTGGAGCTCTTCAGGAGACTGGACATACTGCATGCCACCCAGTTTTCCTAGTCTCCTGAAGCTCCAGCCGTGATAGGCTGCTCTTTCCTCCCAGCACTCCTCACTGCAGTACCGATACCATGCAAAATGCTGCAGAGCAGTGAGTGATGCTGCAGAGCAGTGGGTGATGCTGCAGAGATTTATGCTCCAGTGATGTCTTTGCTGCAGAGTTATAAAGTGTATCTGTCAATAACAAAAACTTTTGACATGTCACAGAGACAGTGCTGAGACCCCCACCAATCAGGAGAACAAGTGAGGAGAAGCATGCGGTAGCGATCTCTATCCTGCAGACCTATAATGGGTCCACAGGACATAGATCACTGAGATCCAGGTAGTAAAGATTGCTTCGCCTGATGTTGTAGTGATGTCACTGCTCCAGAGTATTATGCTCCAGTGATGTCACTGCTCCAGAGAATTATGCTCTAGTGATGTCACTGCTCCAGAGTATTATGCTCTAGTGATGTCACTGCTCCAGAGTATTATGCTCTAGTGATGTTGCTGCCACAGAGTATTATGCTCTAGTGATGTCACTGCTCCAGAGTATTATGTTCTAGTGATGTTGCTGCTCCAGAGTATTATGCTCTAGTGATGTTGCTGCCACAGAGTATTATGCTCTAGTGATGTCACTGCTCCAGAGTATTATGCTCTAGTGATATCACAGCTCCACAGTATTATGCTCTGAGTACATAAGGATTGGGCAGTTGAAATCCTGTATGTCCAAACCTTCTCTGACATCGTCTGCTGGAGGAGAGACAGAAGTTCTTTAAAATGGTGGTTTTGGCTGCCATTTGACTTAACTTAAGCTAATAGAAGTAGATCACTGAGTGTTATCAGAAAGTGTCTCCTCATATGGGACTGAGGAATAGACATGTCGCGAATTGTTCGCCAGCGAACAGTTCCCAGCGAACTTAGCATGTTAGCATCGCCGGGTGAACATATGTGAAGTTCGATCCGCCCCCTATACTTTAACATTGCGGTAAACTTTGACCCTGTGAGTCAGCAGACACATTACAGCCAATCAGCAGCAGTCCCTCCCTTCCAGACCCTCCTACCTCCTGCACGGACGCCATTTTACCTTCATTCAGCATGCTGCAGGCTTAGGAAGTGGAGGGGCAGAGAAGCTGCTCCTGCTGTAATAGGGAAAGTGATAGCTAGGTTGCTGCTAGGTGGTGTATTCAAGGTCCATTACTCCTAAAGCACTAGTCTAACATCTGCTTTAAGGACAGCACCCAAAAAAGCCCTTTTTAGGGCTCAAATATCAGTCCGTGTGTCTTGCAACAGCTGGAGGCACCCTGGTTGAGAGGGAACCGCTGGTTAAAAGGGGTACTCCTGTGTAAAACTTAAGTTACTTCAAGCAACTACCTACAGTATTAAAGGGGTTCTTCGGGTGTCTGGGCATGCTGGGAGTTGTAGTTTTGCAACATCTGGAGGCACCCTGGTTGGGAAACACTGCCATAGCAAACCTTCAGGAGCAGTCCAGCGCTCCGGAACACAGCTCTGGCCACGTTAGGGTTAACAAACCCCCAGCGCGTCAGGCCCGATGCTGACATCACTATGGCACATGCGCAGATGATCCTCCGGAGCGAGGACCAACTGCGCATGTGCCCATCATGGCATTCGATTCGCTGAAAGCAGCTCAATCCGCATTCAGCTTAGAAGAAGCTGAAAGTAAGGACGGTGCGCGCTGATGACGACCAAGGATTCCGTCGCACGGGGCATGTACGGAGCGAGGGGCAGGCCGGCCTCCAACACACCACCCTCCACGGTGACGTCCCGATGGCAAGATGGCGGCGGAAAAAATGAAACAAAGTGGTCGAGGCAAGGCAGGAAGCAAATGAAGAAACCAGCTTCCGGGTCTGGAAAAAAGGTAAGTAAAACACCACATACAGAACAGTTAGCAACATGAAAAAAAGCCATAATAACATATAGCCACAGAAGTAACTAACTGCCAAAAGTAGGTTAAGGCAGTGGAGAACCCCTTTAAAAGGGCTATAAGTTCAGTCCGTGTGTCTTGCAACAGCTGGAGGCACCCTGGTTGGGAGGGAACCGCTGGTTAAAAGGGGTACTCCAGTGTAAAACTTAATTTCCTTCAAGCAACTAACTACAGTATTAAAAGGGCTATAAGTTCAGTCCGTGTGTCTTGCAACAGCTGGAGGCACCCTGGTTGGGAGGGAACCGCTGGTTAAAAGGGGTACTCCAGTGTAAAACTTAATTTCCTTCAAGCAACTAACTACAGTATTAAAAGGGTTATAAGTTCAGTCCATGTGTCTTGCAACTGCTGGAGGCACCCTGGTTGGGGACCTCTGCTTAAAAGGAGAACTCCGCTGGCAACCTTTTTTGCTCATTGTCACACTAGTGCAAATCACATTTGGTGTGACAGTTGTTAAAAAAAAATACCTTTTTTGGCTGTGAAATAAAACCAGTCAGTTCACGTCACAGTTGTGAGTTTTTGGGCCTGCTGAGCTCATTGTCACACTAGTGCAAATCCTATGTGGGTTGACAGTTGTGTAAATTAGAAAAAAAAATACCTTTTTTGGCTGTGAAATAAAATCAGTCTGTTCACTTCACACTTGGGAGTTTTTGGGCCTGCTGGGCTCATTGTCACACTAGTGCAAATCATATGTGGTGCGACAGTTGTGTAAATTTAACAAAATAAAATACAATTTTGACTGTAATAGATTGAATAGCAGTTAGTTGTCTGCAAGCGTGTGTGTCAGGCCTACAGCGTCTACTCTACGTCTACGTCTGTCAAGGACATGTGTGAGCGTAAGATGGCAATGTCACAAGGTCACCGCCTAGCCCGGCGTCTGACAGCTGGCTTGCCTGAACTCATAGCCCGCCAGCTTTTAAAAAATTAATTTACATATTTTTTTTTAAATTTAAAAAATAAAAATAAAATTTTTTAAAAATTGCAAAAAAATTTTTTTAGCTATTGGGACACCGCAGTGGAAGGTACCCGGCCAAAATTTCATTGCACAAAAGGCAATCCCCAACCGGTACTCGATTGTGCAACAGGAAGTAATGGCATGTCTGGCACACAGTGTTGGGGCAAGGGTCCATCTGACCACTGATACCTGGTCTGCAAAGCATGGTCAGGGCAGGTATATCACCTACATTGCGCATTGGGTAAACCTGGTGACGTTGTGCAGGGTTGCCGCGGTAGATTTTGAATGAATACGGGCTTCTTGAAGCTGATTGGTCGCTCGCTGCTGAATGGTATGGGGGCGACCAATCAGGAACATGGCATAGGAAATTTTTCATAGGAAAAAGTCGGTGAGGGGATGTCATCCAAACATGGGCATGGGGACATTAAGCTTAACTCTGATTGGCTGTTCGGGATGTCGAGTGAGCCAATCAGAGAGGGGACGTATGAGTTCAGGTTGTAAGTCTTTGCCGCTGGTGGCGGCAGGATGTCTTTCAAATCTTTCAGCCAATCGCTGCTGGGCAGGTCCGGGCGGTGACCAATCAGGTTAAAGACGTATAATTCCTCTTTGGGGGATTCCTAGAGGAATCGTCGGCAAATCTTTTTTGAAGAATTCGACCAATCGCTGCTGGGCAGGTCCGAGTGGCAACCAATCAGGGATGAGACGTGTATTTCCTCTTTGGAGATTTCCAAGAGGCATCGGCGGCAACTCTTTTTTGAAGAATCCGACCAATCACGTTCCGTCTGAGTAAGGTGGCGACCAAGGATGACTTGCATGACTTATCCGCCACCAACTATGGTTCAAGCCACAATGTTTTAGGGCACTTTCTGGCTGGTAAACAAACAGAAATGTTTCTGGCTGCTGCTACAGCAGCGGCTGCAACAATACCAAATATTTCAGCCATGTGTACATGCCTAATTTTTCTGGTACTCTCTGCTGACATCTCTGTCCATCATGCCAGTGAGGCACTTGATTTGCGACAGCCCAACACGTTGGAATTCAACACTCCTAATGTTCGGCCGCCTGCTCCAACAAGAAAAAGCCGTTAACGAATATTTGTATGACCGGGGTGCTAGGACATCATCTGCGGAGCTGGGAATTTTGTTGCCACGTTACTGGACACTCATGCGCAATGCCTGTAGGCTCATGCGTCCTTTTGAGGAGGTGACAAACCTAGTCAGTCGCACCGAAGGCACCATCAGTGACATCATACCATTTGTTTTCCTCCTGGAGCATGCCCTGTGAAGAGTGCTGGATCAGGCAGTAGATGAGGGTGAAGAGGAAGAGTTGTGGTCACCATCACCACCAGAAACAGCCTTATCAGCATCACTTGCTGGACCTGCGGCAATGCTGGAAGAGGATTGTGAGGAAGAGGCGTCAGAGGAGGAATGTGGCTTTGAAGAGAAGGAGGAAGACCAACCACAACAGGCATCCCAGGGTGCTCATTGTCACCTATCTGGTTCCCGTGGTGTTTTACGTGGCTGGGGGGAAGAAGATGATACCTTCCGTGACATCACTGAGGATGAGGAACGGGACATGAGTAGCTCGGCATCCAACCTTGAGCAAATGGGGTCTTTCATGCTGTCGTACCTGTTGAGGGACCCTTTTATTTTGAAAAGGATTTCTTTGTGTTTTTCACCTTCCTGCATTATAGAGTCTTCTGGACTTTATGATAATTTAAACTTGAATTTTCAAGAGTACCAACCATTACACAAAGGAACGCTTGTTGCGTGTGATTTTTTTAACTTAAATTTTCAAAAGTAAAATACAGAGAGGGAAGAACTCTGTTTCTTTATTTGACGAAAAATTTTATTTAGAAAATAATTTCTGTGTTTTTCCATCCTGCATTATAAAGTCTTCTGGACTCTTGGATATGCGCTTGTTCTTATTTTTCATGTTCTTATATCACATCCCAAGTCACTCACCTGTCCCGATCCCCGGCTGTCACGTCCTGGCGCGCGCGGCTCCGCTCCTTAGGGCGCGCGCGCGCCAGCTCTCTAAGATTTAAAGGGGCAGTGCACCAGTGATTGGTGCCTGGCCCAATCAGCCTAATTAGCTTCCACCTGCTCCCTGTCCATATTACCTCACTTCCCCTGCACTTCCTTGCCGGATCTTGTTGCCTTGTGCCAGTGAAAGCGTTTAGTGTTGTCCAAAGCCTGTGTTCCAGATCTCCTGCTATCCTCATTGACTACGAACCTTGCCGCCTGCCCCGACCTTCTGCTACGTCTGACCTTGCCTCTGCCTAGTCCTTCTGTCCCACGCCTTCTCAGCAGTCAGCGAGGTTGAGCCGTTGCTGGTGGATACGACCTGGTTGCTACCACCGCAGCAAGACCATCCCGCTTTGCGGCAGGCTCTGGTGAAAACCAGTAGCAACCCTAGAACCGGTCCACCGACACGGTCCACGCCAATCCCTCGCTGACACAGAGGATCCACATCCAGCCTGCCGAATCGTAACAAGAAGTCTATAGTCAGAGTCCACATCATAGGTTGTTGTATCTTATAGACTGGCTGGTGGGTATTGAAGTGTTCCCCTGCCAGGCCTCATTGTAAAATCATTCTTGCTGCAGGTGGGAGAAACTACATTCCAAGCCCAAATTCCTATTCTGCAGAATTTTATGGAGATACTTACAAATTAATGGGATTCCTCAAATTGCTAACTGTGGAATGAAAAATTGCTTCCCATGTTAATATTCAGTGAATGACACAATAACCCTGCTCGCTCTCTTTTATATAATACTAGCTAAGTACCTGGCGTTGCCAGGTGTTCCTACCTTAACCTTGTGGGAGAGGAAAAACAACAATGATGTATAAATAGGAAACTGGAAAAGTTGAGGAGGTACTTTGGGCCCTGCACTGTGTACTACCTGTCACCCATATTTCCCAATCTCCTGTTAAGCAGCCATATTGGATCTCTTCAGGAGACTGGGAAAGATGGGTGGCATGCCTCCCAGCTTTCTCCATCTCCTGAAGCCTCAGCAGTGATTAGCTGCTTGTTCTCCCTGCACTCCTCACTGCAGCTGTGCTGCCATGCTCTCTCCCTGCCCCCCGCACTGATGTTGTCTCTCTCTCTCACTCTTTTCTTAGCCAGTCTCCTGAAGAAAATATCTATCTGGTAAAGCAGCCATACCGGAGCTCCTTAGGAGAGTGGGAAAGCTGGGTGGCTTAAATCCTGCATGCCACCAAGCTTTCCCAGTCTACTGAAGCCCCAGCAGTGATAGGTATCACGATGCCGGCTGGCAGGTAGTGGATCCTCTGTGCCAGAGAGGGATTGGCGTGGACCGTGCTAGTGGATCGGTTCTAAGTCACTACTGGTTTTCACCAGAGCCCGCCGCAAAGCGGGATGGTCTTGCTGCGGCGGTAGTGACCAGGTCGTATCCACTAGCAACGGCTCAACCTCTCTGACTGCTGAAGATAGGCGCGGTACAAGGGAGTAGACAGAAGCAAGGTCGGACGTAGCAGAAGGTCGGGGCAGGCAGCAAGGATCGTAGTCGGGGGCAACGGCAGGAGGTCTGGAACACAGGCTAGGAACACACAAGGAAACGCTTTCACTGGCACAATGGCAACAAGATCCGGCGAGGGAGTGAAGGGGAAGTGAGGTATAAATAGGGAGTGCACAGGTGAACACACTAATTGGAACCACTGCGCCAATCAGCGGCGCAGTGGCCCTTTAAATCGCAGAGACCCGGCGCGCGCGCCCTAGGGAGCGGGGCCGCGCGCGCCGGGACAGGACAGACGGAGAGCGAGTCAGGTACGGGAGCCGGGATGCGCATCGCGAGCGGGCGCTACCCGCATCGCGAATCGCATCCCGGCTGGAGACGGTATCGCAGCGCACCGGGTCAGTGGAGCTGCCCGGAGCGCTGCGGTAGCGAGAGAGAAGCGAGCGCTCCGGGGAGGAGCGGGGACCCGGAGCGCTCGGCGTAACAGTACCCCCCCCCTTGGGTCTCCCCCTCTTCTTAGAGCCTGAGAACCTGAGGAGCAGACTTTTGTCTAGGATGTTGTCCTCAGGTTCCCAGGATCTCTCTTCAGGTCCACAGCCCTCCCAATCCACCAAAAAGAACTTTTTTCCTCTGACCGTCTTGGAGGCCAGTATCTCTTTCACTGAGAAGACGTCAGAAGAACCGGAGACAGGAGTGGGAGAAACTAACTTGGGAGAGAAACGGTTGATGATGAGTGGTTTAAGAAGAGAGACATGAAAGGCATTAGGAATACGGAGAGAAGGAGGAAGAAGAAGTTTGTAAGAGACAGGATTAATTTGGCACAAGACTTTGAAAGGACCAAGATAGCGTGGACCCAGTTTGTAACTGGGGACACGAAAGCGGACATATTTAGCGGAGAGCCATACCTTGTCTCCGGGAGCAAAAATGGGGGGAGCTCTTCTTTTCTTATCGGCAAACTTTTTCATGCGAGATGAAGCCTGTAAAAGAGAATCTTGGGTCTCTTTCCATATGATGGAAAGATCACGAGTCACTTCATCTACAGCGGGCAAACCAGAGGGCAAGGGAGTAGGGAGGGGGGGAAGAGGGTGACGGCCGTACACCACGAAAAATGGGGATTTGGAGGAAGATTCAGAGACTCTAAAGTTATACGAGAATTCGGCCCATGGTAGAAGATCTGCCCAATCATCCTGGCGGGAGGAAACAAAATGTCGTAAATAATCACCCAAGACCTGGTTAATTCTTTCTACTTGTCCATTGGATTGAGGAAGATATGCAGAAGAAAAGTTTAATTTAATCTTGAGTTGTTTACAGAGAGCCCTCCAGAATTTTGACACGAATTGGACGCCTCTATCCGAGACTATCTGTGTGGGCAACCCGTGAAGACGAAAAATGTGTACAAAAAATTGTTTAGCCAACTGAGGCGCTGAAGGAAGACCAGGAAGAGGGATGAAATGTGCCATCTTGGAGAATCGATCAACGACCACCCAAACAACAGTGTTGCCACGGGATGGGGGTAGGTCTGTAATAAAATCCATACCAATCAGAGACCAAGGCTGTTCGGGGACAGGCAGAGGATGAAGAAAACCAGCGGGCTTCTGACGAGGAGTCTTATCCCGGGCACAGACAGTGCAGGCTCGCACAAAGTCCACGACATCCGTCTCCAGAGTCGGCCACCAATAGAAGCGAGAGATGAGTTGCACAGATTTCTTGATGCCTACATGACCTGCGAGATGGGAGGAGTGACCCCATTTGAGGATTCCGAGGCGTTGGCGTGGAGAGACGAAGGTCTTTCCTGGAGGAGTTTGCCTGATGGAGGCTGGAGAAGTGGAAATCAGGCAGTCAGGAGGAATGATGTGTTGCGGAGAGAGTTCAACTTCCGAGGCATCCGAGGAACGAGAGAGAGCATCGGCCCTAATGTTCTTATCGGCAGGCCGAAAGTGAATTTCAAAATTAAATCGGGCAAAGAACAGAGACCACCTGGCCTGGCGAGGATTCAGCCGTTGGGCAGACTGGAGATAGGAGAGGTTCTTGTGATCGGTGTAAATAATAACTGGAAATCTTGATCCCTCCAGCAGATGCCTCCATTCCTCAAGTGCTAATTTAATGGCTAGAAGCTCTCGATCCCCGATGGAGTAGTTTCTCTCCGCCGGAGAGAAGGTCCTAGAAAAAAAACCACAAGTAACAGCATGCCCGGAAGAATTTTTTTGTAGAAGGACCGCTCCAGCTCCTACAGAGGAGGCATCAACCTCCAATAGGAAGGGTTTTGATGGGTCAGGTCTGGAGAGCACGGGAGCCGAAGAAAAGGCAGACTTGAGCCGTTTAAAGGCGTCTTCCGCTTGAGGAGGCCAAGACTTGGGATTGGCATTTTTTTTGGTTAAAGCCACGATAGGGGCCACAACGGTAGAAAAATGTGGAATAAATTGCCTGTAATAATTGGCGAACCCCAAAAAACGTTGGATAGCACGGAGTCCGGAGGGGCGTGGCCAATCTAAGACGGCAGAGAGTTTGTCTGGATCCATTTGTAGTCCCTGGCCAGAGACCAAGTATCCTAGGAAAGGAAGAGATTGGCATTCAAACAGACATTTCTCTATCTTGGCATAAAGTTGATTGTCACGAAGTCTCTGAAGAACCATACGGACATGCTGGCGGTGTTCTTCTAGATTGGCAGAAAAAAATCAGGATATCGTCCAGATATACAACAACACAGGAGTATAAGAGATCACGAAAAATTTCATTAACAAAGTCTTGGAAGACGGCAGGGGCGTTGCACAGGCCAAAGGGCATGACCAGATACTCAAAGTGTCCATCTCTAGTGTTAAATACCGTTTTCCATTCATCCCCCTCTCTGATGCGGATGAGATTATAAGCACCTCTTAAGTCCAGTTTGGTAAAGATGTGGGCACCTTGGAGGCGATCAAAGAGTTCAGAGATGAGGGGTAGGGGGTAGCGGTTCTTTACCGTGATTTTATTAAGACCGCGGTAGTCAATGCAAGGACGTAGAGAGCCATCTTTTTTGGACACAAAGAAAAATCCGGCTCCGGCAGGAGAGGAGGATTTACGGATAAAGCCTTTTTTTAAATTTTCCTGGATGTACTCCGACATAGCAAGAGTCTCTGGGGCGGACAGAGGATAGATTCTGCCCCGGGGTGGAGTAGTGCCCGGGAGGAGGTCAATAGGACAATCATAAGGCCTGTGAGGAGGTAGAGTCTCAGCTTGTTTTTTGCAAAAAACATCCGCAAAGTCCATATAGGCCTTAGGGAGACCGGTTACAGGGGGAACCACAGAGTCACGGCAAGGGGTACTGGGAACCGGTTTTAGGCAGTCCTTGAAACAAGAGGGCCCCCAACTCTTGATCTCCCCAGTGGACCAATCCAGGGTTGGGGAATGGAGTTGAAGCCAGGGTAGTCCAAGGAGGATTTCGGAAGTGCAATTGGGGAGGACCAAAAATTCAATCTTCTCGTGATGAGGTCCGATGCACATTAGAAGGGGCTCCGTGCGGAAACGTATGGTACAGTCCAATCTTTCATTGTTTACACAATTGATGTAGAGGGGTCTGGCTAGACTGGTCACTGGGATGTTGAACCTGTTGACGAGAGAGGCCAAAATAAAATTTCCTGCAGATCCGGAATCCAAGAAGGCCATAGTAGAGAAGGATAAGGCAGAGGCAGATATCCGCACAGGCACAGTAAGACGTGGAGAAGCAGAGTAGACATCAAGGACTGTCTCACCTTTGTGCGGAGTCAGCGTACGTCTTTCCAGGCGGGGAGGACGGATAGGACAATCCTTCAGGAAGTGTTCGGTACTGGCACAGTACAGGCAGAGATTCTCCATGCGGCGTCGTGTCCTCTCTTGAGGTGTCAGGCGAGACCGGTCGACCTGCATAGCCTCCACGGCGGGAGGCACAGGAACGGATTGCAGGGGACCAGAGGAGAGAGGAGCCGGGGAGAAAAAACGCCTTGTGCGAACAAAGTCCATATCCTGGCGGAGCTCCTGACGCCTTTCGGAAAAACGCATGTCAATGCGAGTGGCAAGATGGATGAGTTCATGTAGGTTAGCAGGGATTTCTCGTGCGGCCAGAACATCTTTAATGTTGCTGGATAGGCCTTTTTTAAAGGTCGCGCAGAGGGCCTCATTATTCCAGGATAATTCTGAAGCAAGAGTACGGAATTGTACGGCGTACTCGCCAACGGAAGAATTACCCTGGACCAGGTTCAACAGGGCAGTCTCAGCAGAAGAGGCTCGGGCAGGTTCCTCAAAGACACTTCGAATTTCCGAGAAGAAGGAGTGTATAGAGGCAGTGACGGGGTCATTGCGGTCCCAGAGCGGTGTGGCCCATGACAGAGCTTTTCCAGACAGAAGGCTGACTACGAAAGCCACCTTAGACCTTTCAGTAGGAAACTGGTCCGACATCATCTCCAAGTGCAGGGAACATTGGGAAAGAAAGCCACGGCAGAATTTAGAGTCCCCATCAAATTTATCCGGCAAGGATAGTCGTAGACCAGAAGCGGCCACTCGCTGCGGAGGAGGTGCAGGAGCTGGCGGAGGAGATGATTGCTGAAGCTGTGGTAGTAGCTGCTGTAGCATCACGGTCAGTTGAGACAGCTGTTGGCCTTGTTGCGCTATCTGTTGTGACTGCTGGGCGACCACCGTGGTGAGGTCGGCGACAACTGGCAGAGGAACTTCAGCGGGATCCATGGCCGGATCTACTGTCACGATGCCGGCTGGCAGGTAGTGGATCCTCTGTGCCAGAGAGGGATTGGCGTGGACCGTGCTAGTGGATCGGTTCTAAGTCACTACTGGTTTTCACCAGAGCCCGCCGCAAAGCGGGATGGTCTTGCTGCGGCGGTAGTGACCAGGTCGTATCCACTAGCAACGGCTCAACCTCTCTGACTGCTGAAGATAGGCGCGGTACAAGGGAGTAGACAGAAGTAAGGTCGGACGTAGCAGAAGGTCGGGGCAGGCAGCAAGGATCGTAGTCGGGGGCAACGGCAGGAGGTCTGGAACACAGGCTAGGAACACACAAGGAAACGCTTTCACTGGCACAATGGCAACAAGATCCGGCGAGGGAGTGAAGGGGAAGTGAGGTATAAATAGGGAGTGCACAGGTGAACACACTAATTGGAACCACTGCGCCAATCAGCGGCGCAGTGGCCCTTTAAATCGCAGAGACCCGGCGCGCGCGCGCCCTAGGGAGCGGGGCCGCGCGCGCCGGGACAGGACAGACGGAGAGCGAGTCAGGTACGGGAGCCGGGATGCGCATCGCGAGCGGGCGCTACCCGCATCGCGAATCGCATCCCGGCTGGAGACGGTATCGCAGCGCACCGGGTCAGTGGAGCTGCCCGGAGCGCTGCGGTAGTGAGAGAGAAGCGAGCGCTCCGGGGAGGAGCGGGGACCCGGAGCGCTCGGCGTAACAATAGCTTGTTCCTCGTCCCTGCACTCCACACTGCAGCAGCACTGCCATGCCCTCTCCCTGCCCCCCGCACTGATGTCTTCCTCTGCAATAAATGTTTTCTCCCCTACCCATCCCATCCCATCTTCCAGCCCCTACACTAACTAGTTTCTACTCCTGCCTGCCAGACAGTTAAATCATACTTTATTATGACGTTGGTCTGGCAGAACATTGTTTAAAACTCCTGTAAAAACTCTGCAGCCTGAGAGTAACACAAGATCAGGAGTCCAATACTGTCCGGGCTCTGCTGTTTTACTCTCGGGCTGCAGAGATTGTCGGTATCAGGATATGCCTTAACTCCGCTATATTTTTAATTGACAATGAAGAAAGATATGTACAACTCAAATACCTCCAGCCGTTTGGAAGTTATGCTGGACCATACAGATAGATAGACAGACAGACAAATAGATAGATAGATAGATAGATAGATAGAGATATGAGATAGATAGATATGAGATAGATAGAGTGGGGCAAAAAAAATTTATTTAGTCAGCCACCAATTGTGCAAGTTCTCCCACTCAAAGGGGTTCTCCACTGCCTTAACCTACTTTTGTCAGTTAGTTAGTTCTGTGGCTATATGTTATTATGGCTTTTTTTCATGTTGCTAACGGTTCTGTATGTGGTGTTTTGCTTACCTTTTTTCCAGACCCGGAAGCTGGTTTCTTCATTTGCTTCCTGCCTTGCCTCGACCACTTTGTTTCTTTTCTTCCGCCGCCATCTTGCCATCGGGACGTCACCGTGGAGGGTGGTGTGTTGGAGGCCGGCCTGCCCCTCGCTCCGTACGTGCCCACCTCCCGCGCGACGGAATACTCGGTCATCATCAGCGCGCACCCTCCTTACTTTCAGCTTCTTCTAAGCTGAATGCGGATTGGGCTGCTTTCGGCGAATCGGATGCCGTGATGGGCGCATGCGCAGTTGGTCCTCGCTCCGGAGGATCATCTGCACATGTGCCATAGTGATGTCGGCATCGGGCCTGACGTGCTGGGGGTTTGTTAACCCTAACGTGGCCAGAGCTGAGTTCCAGAGCGCTGGACAGCTCCTGAAGGTTTGCTATGGCAGTGTTTCCCAACCAGGGTGCCTCCAGCTGTTGCAAAACTACAACTCCCAGCATGCCCAGACACCCGAAGGCTTAAAAAGATGAGCGAGATCTGTAATTTTCATTATAGGTATACCTCAACTATGAGAGACAGAATGAGAAAAAAATTCATAAAATCACATTGTCTGATTTTTTAAGAATTTATTTGCAAATGATGGTGGACAATAAGTATTTGGTCAATAACAAAAGTTAATCTCAATACTTTGTTATATACCCTTTGTTGGCAATGACAGAGGTCAAACGTTTTCGGTAAGTCTTCACAAGGTTTTTTTGTTGCTGGCCTTTTGGCTCATTCCTCCATGCAGATCTCCTCTAGAGCAGTGATGTTTTGGGGCTGTCGCTGGGCAACATGGACTTTCAACTCCCTCCAAAGGTTTTCTATGGGGTTGAGATCTGAAGACTGGCTTGGCCACTCCAGGACCTTGAAATGCTTCTTATGAAGCAACTACTTTGATGCCCGGGCGGTGTGTTTGGAATCATTGTCACGTTTCATCTTCAATGCCCTTGCTCATGGAAGGAGGTTTTCACTCAAAATCTCATGATACATGGCCCCATTCATTCTTTCTTTTAAATGGATCAGTTGTCCTGGTCCCTTTGCAGAAGAACAGCCCCAAAGCATGATGTTTCCACCCCCATGCGTCACAGTAGGTATGGTGTTCTTTGGATGCAACTCAGCATTCTCTCCTCGAAACACGAGTTGAGTTTTTACCAAAAAGTTCTACTTTGGTTTCATCTGACCATATGACATTCTCACAATCCTCTTATGGATCATTCAAATGCTCTCTAGCAAACTTCAGATGGGCCCAGACATGTACTGGCTTAAGCAGGGGGACACATCTGGCACTGCATGGTTTGAGTCCCTGGCAGCGTAGTGTGTTATTGATGGTAGCCTTAGTTACTTTGGTCCCAGCTCTCTGCAGGTCATTCACTAGGTCCCCACGTGTGGTTCTGGGATTTTTGCTCACCGTTCTTGTGATCATCTGTGGTGTCCCGTACAGGACCTGTCCTGTACCATCCCTAAGTCTCCTCAGGAAGAGTCCCTTAGGTCCATTGGGCTCTCCTGCAGCCCCCCCCCCCCCCCCCCTTGTTGTCTTATGTCAATGCACTGTATATTCATTATGTGTATCTATTTTTAACATGTATAAAGTTGTACAGTTTGTATAAAATGTATAGGACCTTCCACTACTGTCATGTGATATACCCATTGTTCCATGGGCACAAGAACCCCAGGCATTAGCAACCAATGGGCTTTAGTCCAGCCCCTTAGTAGATAAGGGGTTGTAGTCTCTATTCTTGCTCTCTTGAGACCTGGATCTAAAAGGAAGCACAAAGTCCTGTATACTGCAAATTCATCTCATCCAGGCCAAAGCCTAAGGAACAGCAGCCACTTCTAAAACGTGAGTTACATTTCTCTCTACAAATCCAGTGACTACTTCTCAGCTAAGGAATATATTAGTAGCACAGTGGCCTGCATAAATATCCTCATAACTACTAGTGTTGCTCGCGAATATTCGCAATTCGAATTTTAATTGCGAATATGCGAATATTGCGAATACAGTGACCCCCCGACATACGATGGCCCCGACATATGATCAAATCGACATACGATGGCCTCTCAGAGGCCATCGCATGTCGATGTCAGCATTGACATACGATGCTTTTTTATGTCGGGGCCATAGCATTAAGGGCTATTAAGGGCTATTAATATGGGCATATGCGGAAAACCAGTATAGAGGAAGAGTTGTGCAGTTGCCCATAGCAACCAATCAGATTGCTTCCTTCATTTTTGAAAAGGCCTCTGAAAAATGAAAGAAGCGATCTGATTGGTTGCTATGGGCAACTCAGAAACTTTTCCTCTGGACAGGTTTTCATAAATCTCCCTCTATGGGGGAGATTCATCAAAACCAGTGTAGAGGAAGAGTTGTGCAGTTGCCCATAGCAACCAATCAGATTGCTTCTTTCATTTTGCAAAATGAAAGAAGCAATCTGATTAGTTGCTATGGGCAACTCAGCAGCTTTTCCAGGAAAGTAAAGTTAAACCACAACACTGTAACACTCTGTCCCACCCCGGGACTCAAACCAGTGGTGGTCTCCCATTCTGCTGTGCTGCCGAGTAGACAGATGAGGCGTAAAAAACGGTTTTGCGAAGGCGCTGCACAACAAGAACATGAAGCGAGGACTCGAGCAGCACAGGACAATAAAATGTTTTATTGGTATAACGGGGACAATGCGTTTCGGCATGAACTCATGCCTTCCTCAGGTCCGCTTACAGTGCTATAGAAATACAGATATAGACACATGTATACACATACACAAAAAATATACATATATATAAAAGTGTAAAAAAAATGTTTTGGGGGGGGGCAGAGTATTGCAGTTAATTCTGTGGGTTGGAACATGAAAAAATAAAAAGATAAACAATAAATAGACCACAGTGCCCCAATAGTATCCGGGGTGGTGGGTCCCTAGGTAAAAGAAGGGGGGGGGAACCCATAAAATCACATGAGCAAATACACCTATGGAAAAACAGAAGGCTTCGTCATATCAGGATTTGTGCATAAGATAGCAGGACTGGGCTATTGTTCTGGTAGGCACTTAAAAATGGTGTTTGTATTAGTGGTGTTGTTCAGGAATAGTAAAATAGTAGATTCTGGTAGTACTGTAGAGCTATGGGGAGGATATGATGAAGTGAATTAGTAGATGGAAGGTGGGGGATTATGCCCGTTTCTAGGGGGAGTTGATTACCTGGTCAGAGGTCCTGTGTGCGTCTGTGCTGCCGCCGGTCTGAGGCAGCTGACCCATAGTGCGCATATTTGGACGGGAGAACGGCCGATATGTCACTTCCGGCAGAAGCTGGCATGGTGACGGAGGATGCTGGGGATGTGGTGTGTAAGCCTGGTGTATGGGCGGCGCATTGCCGCGATGGTTAGTGGAAGCTATGTGTGTGGGAGGTGCGTAGTAGCGCTGTGTTGGGAGATTATGTTTAAACTGGATTCCAGGTGTAGTGAACTTGCAAAGGGGAGAGCGGGATAATGATATTGGATGAGATGGTTGTGGAAGGAATGTAATAGGGAGAAAAATAGGCTTGAAAAGGAAAAAAAAGGGGGAAAAATGGGGATGGCTGGTGTTGAGAATGAGATGAGCTGGAGGGGAAAAATAGGGAGGAATATTTGTGTAGTGGGTGAGGAATGGAAAGGGGGATGGATTGAGATGAAACTAGGGGAAATGTACTGAAATTGATTGAGAAGAATGAATGTGGATAGAAATAAAAATAAAAATAAAATTTAATTAAATGAAAATGAAATAGGAAATATAAAATAAAAATAATAATAAAAAAATAAACATAAAACATTAAGACTAAAAAATATTATAAAGATACAAATGAGAATATCAAAAAGGATGGTAATGGATTATAATGGTGAGGAGATAATAATGAAAAGGAAAAAAGGAAGAATGAACAACAACAAAAAAAAACCTGAAAATAAAAATGAAAAATTGAATATAAAAATAACTAAGAGAAGAGTGAAATAATGGGGATTTTGGATGGTGTGGAGATAATGGGGGGGGGGGGGGGGGATGCTGCCGAGACGGTCCTGCTTATCTTACTGTTTTACATGCCATGAGATCCCCATAGACCACCATTGGCCTATTGGTTTCAATGGGCAAAAAATCACAGAGTTAATGCACTAGTCATAGTTCCCTATACCATTAAAGAAGGGAGGGCTCAATATTCGCGAATATGCGCATATATTTTAGCATATGCACAAAAAACGAATATAATGAATATGCAAATTTCGTGAATATATGACGAATATTCGTCCATATATTCGCGAAATATCGCAAATTCGAATATGGCCTATGCCGCTCATCACTAATAACTACAAGTCCAAGCAAGCCTGCGAGGTATCCTATGTTCCGGTTGCCTCTGTGGAGACTGCATTACTGTAAAGACTGTTTCCTGAATATTGCAAGTAAAAGTTCCAGTTATTGCAAAACCCTTGCTGTGGACATTCCTTGTTATTATACCGAAACAACCGCACCCTGGCATCACGAACACTAAGAGGTTAACAACAACTTGCCCCCAGGGTTAATACCACCAGACCCTGCTACATACTGCAACACCCTGTGGTCACCACACATTTTTACACCATTGGGTGAGATCTTGCATGGAGCCCCAGATCAAGGGAGATTATCAGTGGTCTTGTATGTCTTCCATTTTCTAATAATTGCTCCCACAGTTGATTTCTTCACACCAAGCTGCTTGCCTATTGCAGATTCAGTCTTCCCAGCCTGGTGAAGGTCTATAATTTTGATTCTGGTGTCCTTCGACAGCTCTTTTGTCTTGGCCATAGTGGAGTTTGGAATGTGACTGTTTGAGGTTGTGGACAGGTGTCTTTTATACTGATAACAAGTTCAAACAGGAGCCGTTAATACAGGTAACGAGTGGAGGACAGAGAAGGCTCTTAAAGAAGAAGTTACAGGTCTGTGAGAGACAGAAATCTTGCTTGTTTGTTATTGACCAAATACTTATTTTCCACCATAATTTGCAAATAAATTCTTTAAAAATCAGAAATAGGGATTTTATGGATTTTTTTTCTCATGATGTCTCTGATAGTTGAGGTATACCTATGATGAAAATTACAGACCTATCTCATCTTTTTAAGTGGGAGAACTTGCACATTTGGTGGCTGACTAAATACTTTTTTCCCCCACTGTAAATAGATATGAGATAGATAGGAGATAGATAGATAGGAGATAGAAAATAGATAAATAAATAGATAGATAGATATGAGATAGATAGATAGATAGATGCATATGAGATAGATAGATATATAGATAGATGTGAGATAGATAGATATGAGATAGATAGATAGATAGATAGATAGATAGATATGAGATAGATAGATAGATAGATATGAGATAGCTAGATATGAGATAAATAGATGAGTATTAGAATATTTCCTCTGGGCACACCGCGGCTCCTCTTCAGGGTGCAGGAGCAGTGACCCTCCTGTATCCCGTATCGGGGTCTATATTGAGTACTCTAAATGTTTTACCATTTCCTAAACTGTTTCCTTATTCCACAACACCTTCTAAAATAAGCCGAGTCAGCAGCAGAGTCTCATCTCCCTTTTTCCCTCTGGCTCCAACATACAAGCGGTTTCTTATCTTGGCAGGATCCTTCCATTACTCATCAGAGCATCTGCATATAATTTAACATTAGGTAACTAAACAAACTATGTAATGAAAAAAAAAAAATCCCCAGGATTCCTAAACCAGCGTGGAACACGTGCTGCTGAGTGATATTTATTTTACTCTTCTTCCTTCCAGTGATGAAAGACCCTTTGAAAGGAAGGTTCGCCCCGGCATAGCTGTTCCTCCAGGAAGCGCAGCATGTTCAGCGTAGAGGACCTCCTAGTTTCTCATGGGTACAGAGTGTCGAAGAGCACGCTTTCCTCATATCAGCACAGGACTGACGACTTCCAACATGAAGCTGTGGACGCCAAGTCTGGCAATGGCGTGTTAAATGGATACCCGCCAGACCTACCGGACACTAACGCTGTGAACCCCGCCACCACCAAGGGCCTCCTCCTGAATGACCATGAAAAGTGTTGTGTGAACAAGAGGAGGCAGACGACTTCTGCAGGTTATCCCAGGAGCGCTCAATCTACAGCCACATGTCAGACCACAGACACCGGGTATGTATCTAACTCTGTAATCTCATCCTTGCCGGATTGTACCCCATTGTGCACTTTCCCACTTTAGCAGTAAAAAAAAAAATATTTTTGGTAATTTTGGCATTGTATTCCAACCAGCTGCTGCAAAACTACAACTCCCAGCATGCTTTGATAGCCAAAGGCTGTCCGGGCGTGCTGGGAGTTGTAGTTCTGCAGCAGCTGGGGGCACGCTAGTTCGGAAACACTGGTGTGTTTTTGTCACTTTTATTGCTATTTTATTGTTGTTTTTTAAACCAGCTGTTGCAAAACTACAACTCTCAGCCTTTTATCGCCATTGTATTGTACGCCATTGTGCAGTTCTGCACTTTAGCACAATTTTAATTTTTTATTTTACTGCTATTTCTTGCAGCATTTTCCAACCAGCTGTTACAAAACTATAACTCCCAGCATGCCCGGACAGCCTTCGACTGTCATCCTCGTTATGTTGTACGCCATTGTGCGCTTTCCCACTTTATCAGTAAAAAAAATGTTTTGGGTCATCTTACTGCTATTTCTTGTTGTAGAGCATTGTATTCTGACCAGCTGTTGCAAAACCACAACTCCCAGCATGCCAAAAACACACCAGTGTTTCCGAATTAGCGTGCCTCTGGCTGCTGTAAAACTACAACTTCCAGCATGCCAAAAACTCACCAGTGTTTCCGAACTAGCGTGCCTCTGGCTGCTGTAAAAGATCAGGCTAGTTTGGAGACACTGGTGTGTTTTTGTCATTTTTATAGCTATTTTATTGTTGTAGATGATTTTTTTTTTTTATCTAGATGTTGTAAAATTACAACTCCCAGCATTGCCGGTTGTTATAGCCATTGTGCAGTTTTGCACTTGAGCACAATTTTTTCATTTTTACTGCTATTTCTTGCAGTGTTTTCCAACCAGCTGTTACAAAACTACAACTCCCAGCATGCCCGGGACAGCCTCCGAGTGTCATCCTCGATGTGTTGTACACCATTGTGCGGTTTCCCACTTTAGCAGTAAATCATTTTTTTGTCATTTTTACTGCTATTTCTTGTTGTAGACCATTGTTCCCCAACTAGCTGTTACAAAACTGCAACCTCCAGCATGCCCGGGCATGCTGGGAGTGGTAGTTTTGCAGCAGCTGGAGGCACCCTGGCTGGAAAACACAGTTGCACGCTATTTATAGCAAAGTTGCACGGAGATTGTGCATATTAAACTATAGATGGCTTTATTGTTCTGGAAGCCGATTTGCTCATCTATATGCCGTATATACATCGGGGGATAATGTATTCTTTTCAATGATATAAGTACATAAAAGATGAAGAATCTGTTCGGTGATAAAGAGAATTAATTTCAATTATTTCCATTTATCATTTGTGTAGATTGAACAGATTTGTGCATGTGTTTCATGTGCGGGTCTCGTGTATTCTCTGTATTGTCTGGGTGAAGCCACCTGCTGCAGGGTGGGGGGGGGGGATTGGGGGGGTGTCACCATCGCAGGCAACAAGTTACCTGGTTGGGAAATGTGAACAGTAACGTATAGAATGTGGTTTATCACCTTCTATTTCTTATGTCAAATGCAAAAAAAAAGAAAGTTTACATTATTTTTGGAGTCAGCTATTGGATATAAGGTAGATGATATTGATATATATATATATATATATATATATATATATATATATATGAGATAGATAGATAGATAGATATGAGATAGATAGATATGCGATAGATAGATATGAGATAGATAGATATGAAATAGATAGATAGATATGAGATAGATATATAGATAGATAGACATGAGATATATATCTATCTATATATATATATATATATATATATATATATGAGATAGATAGATAGATGTGAGATCAATAGATAGATAGATATGAGATAGATAGATAGATATATATGAGATCAATAGATAGATAGATATGAGATAGATATGAGATCAATAGATAGATATGAGATAGATAGATAGATATGGGATAGATATGAGATAGATGGATAGATAGATAGATATGAGATAGATAGATAGTAACATCGTTCATAAGGTTGAAAAAAGACCAGAGTCCATCAAGTTCAACCTATAACCCTAATGAGTCCCTACTGAGGAAGGCAAAAAACCCTAATCTTAGAGGTAAAAATTCCTTCCCGATAGATAGACAGATAGATAGATAGATAGATATGAGATAGGTAGATAGATATATAGATAGATAGATATGAGATGGATAGATAGATATGAGATGGATAGATAGATATGAGATGGATAGATAGATATGAGATAGATAGATAGATAGATAGATAGATAGATAGATAGATAGATATGAGATGGATAGATAGATAGATATGAGATGGATAGATAGATAGATATGAGATGGATAGATAGATATGAGATGGATAGATAGATATGAGATGGATAGATAGATATGAGATGGATAGATAGATATGAGATAGATAGATAGATAGATAGATAGATGTGAGATACATAGAGAAGAGATAGATAGATAAGAGATAGATAGATAGATAGATATGAGATAGATAGATAGATAGATATGAGATAGATAGATAGATAGATAGATAGATAGATAGATGTGAGATACATAGAGAAGAGATAGATAGATAAGAGATAGATAGATACATTTAAAAAAAAAAAAGGTACAAGTTGGTCAGCCCATTCTGATGCATAACCATTGTATGGACCAGGCATACAGGTGTACGCTGCTGAGGCTAAACTACTTTCTTTTGTAGATAGATAGATATGAGATAGATAGGAAAGTCAGCACAAGACCACCTCCCGCCAGCGTGCTAAAGATAGAGAAATGGATTCACACCACATAATAAACAAGTGCAATGTTTCGGGGAAGTGCCTTCCTCAAACATTAGAAGCTAAAACGTTGCACTTTTTATATTGAAATAGTATAAAGCTATTTTATTTCATCTACTTGAGTGCTGCGGCTGCCTTCTATATCCTGGATCTGCAGTTGGGGCCCCTGACCTGGGCGGTGTAAGCTGTGTGTACAACCTGCTTTGGAACTTGATGTGCTGCTTTACCCATTTTTTGCTAGGTAGATACATACATAGATAGATTTGAGATTGAAACATAACAGAAATAAGATAGATAGAAAGATATATAGATAATAGATGTTCTACCACGCTGAAGTGCATTCAGCGTGGTAGAACATGACAATCATTAATACCCTCATAGACAGCATACCTAAATCGAACTAAGAAGCTATAATTACCCCACTATTCTACATATTTCCCCAGCAAGTCAGTGCACTTGTGACATCTCTCCTGCAGCTTTTTAAAGGGGTACACAGCCCCTAGACATCCTATCCCCTATCAATGGGACCCCCCCCCCCCCCCCCCCCCGTGATCTTTGGCCCAGCATCCCAGTGTACTGAACATTTATGTTCAGAATGCCGGTTTCAGATGGCCGTGGCATCAAGCCTCCTCCATTCATGTCTATGGGAGGGGGCATAATGGCTGTGGTCTTGATGACAGCCCTCACACCCCCTCTTTTGACATGTGAGGAGGGTACGTTACATCCTGACCACGGTCGCCAAAAACCGGCATTCTGAGCATAAATGTTCAGAAGGCCTGGGTGCCGGTTCAGAGATCGCGAGGGTCGCAGTGGCCGGATACCCCCATACCCACCCCGATCAGACATCTTATGCCCTATCCTTACAGAATAAGATGTCAAGGGGCGGAGTACCACTTTAAGTCCATGCCAATAAAATTCTTCAGACTATTGATGTAACCACTCATGTGCTGCATTAGTTGCCTCCAGAACACTCCCAAATTGTTGTCCCTTTAGGTGTTTTTCGAGATTGGGGAACAGATGATAGAAGGAGCCAGGTCAGGTGAATAGGGGGAATGGGGAAGCACTTTCAAGTCTAAGGAGGTCAGTTCTGCCATTTTTCCCCCGCAGTGTGTGGCCAGACGTTGTTCTCTTTTTATTAAATTGTCAAAAGTTTAGGATCCACTTTGCTGAGTTGTCACCAACTCTCTAAGGTGATATTCTAGGATACGTAGTAATGTTATATTAGATGAGCAGGGGTCCGACTTCCGACACTCCCGCCAGTCTGCTGCTTGAAGGGGCCATGGTGCTCATGTAGGTGCCAGCTCAAGGCAACAATTTATAAAATATAGTCCTATAGTCCATTCATCTCCCTTACACAGTGTATGATATGAATGGTATGAATGGTAAGCGGACCTCTTAGTGCCTATAGTTTAACTTTTTGTATCATGGGGATTTTTCATATTTTTTTTATTTTTTATTTTTTTATTTTTTTTGAACACCAAATGTTGCATTGCTGCCATTTGAGAAAAAAGAATAAAATAAACACCTGTTCTATATGACTATTGTTTACCCCATATAAGCTGGGGTTTTTATATGATAGCAAGTAAAATAAAATTCTGGTGATATTTAAACGTACCTTTTCAATAAAACAAACACAGGAAAGAGACAGGATGTAAACAGCCTCGGAAAAATGGGCGGCAGAGCACGTCCTGTCCGTCCATCCAGGTGGCCCATTCTACTTCTTTATCTAATGATGCAAGAGATCTGGTGTGTTTTTCTAATTATGTAACATGACGGGTGTCCAGTTGGTGGTATGAAATACAGCTCAATAGTACATTATGTTACCGTATTTTTCGCCGTATAAGACGCACTTTTTCTTCCGCAAAACTGGGGGGGAAAAGTCGGTGCGTCTTATACGGCGAATACACCCCTATCGCGGCGGTCCCTGCGGCCATCAACGGCCGGGACCCGCAGCTAATACAGGACATCACCGATCGCGGTGATGCCCTGTATTAACCCTTCAGACACGGCGATGAAAGCTGACCGCCGCATCTGAAGGGAAAGTGACACTAACCCGGCTGTTCAGTCGGGCTGTTCGGGACCGTCCCGATTTCACCGCGGCGGTCCCGAACAGCCCGACTGAATAGCCGGGTTAGTGCTTACAGGACACCGGGGGGGACCTTACCTGCCTCCTCGGTGTCTTCTCCATTCAGGGATCCCCTGTATGCCGGCGCTCTCCTTCCTCGTCATCACGTCGTCGCGTACGTGCGTCGGCGTGCGTAACGACGTGATGGCGGCGACGGAGAGCGAGGATACCCGGCCGGCAGCAGAGACGTTCCGGAGCGACGGGGACACGGCGACAGCGATGGAGCGACATCCAGGGCAGCGGTGACTGGTCCGGAGCGGCGGGGACACGTGAGTATTACCTCCTATGCAGTGGTCTTCAATCTGCCGACCTCCAGATGTTGCAAAACTACAACTCCCAGCATGCCCGGACAGCCAACGGCTGTCCGGGCATGCTGGGAGTTGTAGTTTTGCAACATCTGGAGGTCCGCAGGTTGAAGACCACTATTGGGTTCAAAATCTTAATTTTTTTAGATTTTGCCCCTAAAAATTGGGTGCGTCTTATACGCCAGTGTGTCCTATAGGACGAAAAATACGGTATTTTGTCATGGATTACAAGTTCTATTAAGGCCAGTTATGATGGTTCTAAGTAGAGCTGTGCAAACCAAACGCATAGAACCTCGTAACATCGTTACACTGCTCAAGGCCTGGGCCAAAACCCTATATCCCCCACCCCACCCCCTGGGCCTGTCCCCAAGTTGACTCCCATGGCCAGCACACTATCTTCCCCATTGGCATTTAAAAAATATTTTTTAACCCCTTAAGGACCAAGCATTTTTCAGTTTTTTCACTTTAGTTTTTTCCTCCTTACATTTTAAAAATCATAACCCTTTAAATTTTGCACCTAAAAATCCATATGATGGCTTTTTTTTTTTTTTTTTGTGCCACCAATTCTACTTTGCAATGACAGACATTTTACCCAAAAATTTATGGCAAAACGGCAAAAAAAATTATTGTGCGACAAAATTGAAGAAAAACACCATTTTGGAAATGCTGGCGTCTTCCGTTTCTACGTAGTGCATTTTTTGGTAAAAATGCCACCCTATCTTATTTTGTAGGTCCATACAATTAAAATGATACCCTACTTATATAAGTTTGATTTTGTCGTACTTTTGGAAAAAATCATAACTACATGCACTAAAATTAATACGTTTAAAATTGTCATTTTCTTACCCCTATAGCTTTTTTATTTTTCCATGAATGCGGAGGATTGAGGGCTAATTTTTTTTCACTGTGATCTGAATTTTTTATCGGTACAATTTTTGTTTTAATCTGACTTTTTAATAGCTTTTTATAATTTTTTTATGGTATGAAAAGTGACCAAAAATATGCTATTTTGGACTTTTGAATTTTTTTCCGCGTACGCCATTGACCGTGCGGTTTAATTAATGAAATATTTTTTATGGTTCAGACATTTACACATGCGTCGATATCATATATGTTTGTTTTTATTTTTATTTACACACTTTTTTAAGTGGGAAAAAGGGGGGGGGTGATTTAGATTTTTATTAAGGAAGGGGTTAAATCACATTTATTAACTTTTTTTTTACTTTTTTAAGCAGTGTTATAGCCCCCTCTAGGGGCTGTAACGCTGCATATACTGATTGCAGGCACTGTTTAATGCATTTCCATAGGAATGCATTGATCAGGTTGTTCCCCGAGTAGATAGTGCCCCTAATAGATAGATAGTGCCCCAAATATACTCCGGTAATAGTGTCCCCAGGTAGATGTCCCCAGAAGGTAGTGCCCACAGGTAGATTGTGCCTCCAGTAATAGTGCCCTCAGGTAGAAGATGCCCCCAGCAAGTAGTGCCCCCAGCAGGTCATGCCCCCATTAGATGACTCCATTAATAGTGCCCCCAGGTAGGTTGTGCCTCCAGTAATTGTGCCTCCAGGTAGGTTGTGCCTCCAGTAATTGTGCTCACAGGTAGGAAATGTCCCCAGCAGGTCATCTCTCAATGTAGATAGTGCCCCCACTACATAATGCCCCCAGATAGGTCCTTTTAAAAATAAAATAAAACATCCCACTCACCTTTCCACCGATCCTGCGCTGAGGCCGGGCTCCCTGGATCCTCTGGAGCAGCGCATGACTTTAACTGGCAGGCCGCGTGATGAAATTACGTCATCTCATGGCTTGCAGCATAGTCTACGCTAATGTATGTACATTGCGTACGCTATTTGAGTAACTTACGTACAGGAGCAGGAGATGGCTGTTTAAATAGTGGTCTTCTGCTTCTGTGCTGGGAATGCCGCAGGAGGTTGCAGCTGGGGCCCGGGCCACCGTAGCAGCCCAGGCCCCTTACTGGTGTACTGGCTGTAGCCCCCCTGACGGTGGCCCGGCTAACACCATAAGAAAGCGCACTCCTCCATATAATGAAAAAAACTAACAACCTTTATTGGGTACATTATGCATAATAAACAAGACATACATTTGATAAAAACACTTAAAAAGGCTAAACAAGCCTGCCTCTATACACAAGGGGGGGGGGGCCCGTGGATCCCACCCTAGACACCAGTCCACTGTAAATGAACTATCTGCCTAGCGCATAATGCAGTAAGATATAGTAATCAAGCATTGGCATGTAATACATTAACAAATCCTATTGCTAAAATAGCAGCATAGAGTATACCAAACCCTCCTGATTACTCAGGATGCAGGGCCAGACCAAGGGGTAACATGCAATGTAGCTCAGTGCACGGGCACTCCGATGAACCCCACGCTTTCTGTTGCCTTCAGCAACTTTCTTAGGGTTTCCTATGGTTTAAGACCCCTTTATTCTGGATTATGACCTCTGGGAATCCCATAATGCCTTTCAAACTGCTCTCCCAGCCAATCAGGAGGCAGTATAGGGGTGTTGTCTGGGCCACCATAAAAGCCTATGCACATACTGCAGCCATTTTAGAGATAGCAGGAGTTAGGTGAAGATCTCTGTGAGGGACACTATGCGGCGAGCAACACAGATAATGCTCCTTTCACACTACCATTTGTGCCCGGTAGTTGATGTCCATTAGGAGGATAGCAGGAGAAAAATTTGTGCATTCAATGTCTTTTTCTCCCGCTATCTTCTGCCACAATAACGGGAGTTATAACGGATGTTAGAGGAATCCCATTCAAGTGAATGGGATCCTCTTTGCCCATTATGACTCCCATTAGGCTCCGTTACAATAACAGAGATGAAGGGCAGTCAAAATGGGGGAAAAAAAGAGCCCTTAATGTCTGTTTGTAATGGAGCCACTATCAGAGTGTGAAAGTAGCCTAAGAGAAAAGTTCAGCTAACTTTTCAAAAAAGTTCAGTTAACAGCAGACAGGTTCTCACCACTCTAGTCTTGAGAGTGATGATTTCTTTTATGAATACACAATATTATGGAACGCCTACATATCAGTGAAGTGGCTGGTTTAATATTGGACACTTACACCGCTATACTATTGTAATAAGCTTAATGTGTTCTGTAACCATATGACTGATAGCGGTTGCAAACCTTATGATATACAGACCCATAAATCCCTGTATGGTACTGTAATTCCAGCATATATTGACCTGCATGTTTATAATGTGTAGTAATCGATCCTTTAATGTAGTATGTTTTGAGTTATTCATAGTAAGTCACTGAGTGGCTTTAATGGAGAACTATCATGCAGAAAAACTTAAACCCCTTATACAAAGGGGGTCAGCTATCTCCGGCTCTGCCATAGAGATACATGAAGGGGGGTGTCAGCTGCCGCTTTATTCGGAGGTCAACACGCTTCGTTCCTGGGGAGAGCCTGGGTCCTTTGGATAGGGGATACATTTTTCTTCATGATATTTCTCCTTTAATTGTGATGTCCCAGTAATTTAAGGTGCTACTCATATTTACATAATATTTGCTATCATAAGAAATTATGTTTAATAAAGCACTTCAGAAAATATTTGCTATTCAGCACCCATATTCCTGCAGTGTAAGGTGTTTCATCCTAGCTCAGTTTCGTCTATACACACAGAACATCTTTATTATTGCAGAATAAATCATGTGATCCTCAGTGTGATAACCAGTAAATTACAGGTACTATTGAGACAGGAGGTCGGTCTCTCATATGTGGCTGACTTCTTGAAACTACATGATCACATAGATCCCCCTCTTATTTAATATACAGAGGTTTCAACAGTGAAATATTGGATGAGGAGTGGAGGATCTGATTTCTGCCAGGGGGATCTATGTGACAATCACCTTAGTAGTATATGCAGCTATTAAGCTTCAAAACACCTTTATGGGAAGGGTCTCTCTTTCTACAGAGCTCCACCACGCTCTGGATCAAACACTCTTACTTAATATACAGAGGTTCCGCCAAGCCTGACGCTACGTTTCTGGGAGGATCCCCTTAATCATGCACCATCCTCCCCGAAACATAGCGTCAGGCTCAGCTATGGACGTGGGTGCAATGGCTTCGTGCTCCTAATGAATAAAAAATGTACTGTAATGCTACTTGAAAATAAATGAAAAAAGTCACTGAAGCAGGTCTGTGAATTCTTCTTTTCAATTTATTGCACTGTCGGAACCTCTGTATATTAAGTACGAGTGTTTGATCCAGAGCATGGTGGAGCTCTGTAGATCGAGAGACCCTTCCCATAAAGGTGTTCTGAAGCTTAATAGCTGTATATACTACTAAGGTGATTGTCACATAGAGCCCCTTGGCAGAAATCAGATCCTCCACTCCTCATCCAATATTGCTATCCTAGTTCATACAGTGTGTTGCTGAGGAGATCATTTCTGTTGTATCCTAAATACTTTGACCTCCCATTTCTGCCTTATCTAGAAGATAAATGGGGAGATTTATCAAAACTTGTGCAGGGGAAAAATTGACCAGATTGCTTCTTAATTGTTAAAAAGGTCTCTAAAAAATTAAAGAAGTAATCTGTTTGGTTACTAAGGGCAACCTCGGCACAGGTTTTGATAAATCTTCCCCAAGGAGTGCAGTGATATACTAGGTGAATCCATACACTCATTGGTATATGAGTTATAACACTTCCCTGACTTACACTTCCTGTTCTTTGCTATGTGTTGTGTGCAGAATTTTTAATATATTTCCATGAGATGTAGCTTCTTACTGCCTGCAAGAGCTGACAGGAAGAAACCTACTGGAAGGCAACAGACTGAAGCTGCATCTCATAGGAATACACTGAGACTCTGCAAGGTGAGTTAGGTAACAGAAGTTTTTGATTCATCACTTATTGATTCATCACATCACTTATTTTTCACTTTCTATGTCCCCATAGGGGACTATTTATATCAATCATTAGATTGCTAATACAGTTCAGTGCCATGCAGAGGCATAGCACTGATCAGTATTATCAGTGATCTACTTCTCTGGTCTACTAGAAGAAGGGCGGAGGCAGGTGTGGGTACTTCTGTCTGCCATAATGGCTGATCGGATCCCCGCGGGCACACAGGTGATCCGATCACTGCATCTAAGGGGTTAATAGTGGACATCAGCGTGATCACTGATGTCTGCCATTGACGGCGGGTCCCCTGCTGCTGATAGCAGCTGGGACATGACATGCATAACACGAGCACAGCTCCTGTGCTCCCTTCATGTACAGAACGTAAAATATACTTCCTGGAGCATTAAAGGGGTACTCCGGTGCTTAGACATCTTATCCCCTATCCAAAGGATAGGGGATAAGATGCCTGATCGCGGCAGTCCCGCCGCTGGGGACCTCAGTGATCTTGCACGAGGCACCCCATTTGTAATCAGTCCCCGGAGCGTGTTCGCTCCAGGTCTGATTACCGACTACCATGGGGCCGACGGCGTGTCACGTCACTCCTCAGCCCCCGTGTGACTTCACGCTCCGCCCCTCAATGCAAGCCTACAGGAGGGGGCGTGACAGCTATCACGCCCCCTCCCGTAGACTTGCATTGAGGGGCGGAGCATAACGTCACACAAGGGCGGAGGTGTGACGTCACACGCCGTCGGCCCTGTGGTCGTCGGTAATCAGACCCACGAGCGAACACTGATTACAAACAGGGTGCCACGTGCAAGATCACGGGGGTTCCCAGCGGCGGGACTCCCGCGATCAGGCATCTTATCCCCTATCCTTTGGATAGGGGATAAGATGTCTAAGCACCGGAGTACCCCTTTAAGTTCTAGGGCACCATTGTGGACAACTTCAGTGGTAAACATTTATATATGCCCTGGCCTCGAAAATAAACAAAATAAACTTATACATAGCTTCCTATGAGCCCCTCGTTGTCCGGCACAGGCCTCACGGTCCGGCAGTGCTAACGTCACAGGCCAGGGTGGGACATCGCCACCGCCGGTGATACGCCGACGGCTCTGCAGCATCCCCGTCTCCAGGAAGTGGAATGACGTCGGCACTGTCAGACCGTGAGGCCTGTGCCGGACCAACGGGGGCTCGTAGGAAGGTATGTATAAGTTTATTTTGTTTATTTTTGAGGCCCGGGCACGGGCATATATAAATGTTTACCACTGCAGTTGTCCTTTAAGGGGCTAATCTCTAAGCCTATTCATGATCTAACGTATGTTGCCCTATGCTCTGGTTGTAAATCAACTGAGCAAAATAGGGGTTAAACAGCCTAGCTTACTTCTGCATACTGTTATGCCACAGTACAGGAAGGAATTAAAGAACCTGTCCTAAGTTGCAAATAAAGCTTAATAACTGTATAAACTTAGCATTCTACATATTGCCAGTATACTTTAGGGGTAATTTATCAGTGCTCTTGCACCTATATTTTAGTGTAAGTTAATTTGGTCATCTTCTCAACATATTCACTTTCCGGTGGAAAATTTTTTTTTTTTTTTTATGAACTGGTGCCAGAAAGTTAAACAGATTTGTAAATGACTTCTATTAAAAATTCTAATCCACTTAGTACTTTTTAACAGCTGTATGCTACAGAAGAAATTCTTTACTTTTTGAATTTCTTTTGAAGACTTTTTTTTCTCCTGCTCTGGACAGTTCCTGATACGGGCATCAGGTGTCAGCAAAGAGCAATGTGGACAACACAAAAAATAAATACAAAGATAAAGACTTTTCTCTGTAGCATACAGCTGCTAAAAAGTACTGAAAGGATTAAGATTTTTTAATAGAAGTAATTTACAAATCTGTTTAACTTTCTGGCACCAGTTCATTTAAAAAAAAAAGTTTTCCACCAGAGTACCCCTTTAACATTAGTGTCATTTTGGGCATATTTGCGCTTTGCTTACGCATTTAGATGTTGGGGGTGTGACTTAGCTGGAATAAGGTATTTTGATATATTTGTTATTTGCTAAAATTTTCTATATTTTTGTGTAGTCGGCAAGTGAAAGGAAAAAATTAATTGATTAATTAAAGGGGTATTCCAGGAAAAAACTTTTTTTTATATATATATCAACTGGCTCCAGAAAGTTAAACAGATTTGTAAATTACTTCTATTAAAAAATCTTAATCCTTTCAGTACTTATGAGCTTCTGAAGTTAAGGTTGTTCTTTTCTGTCTAAGTCCTCTCTGATGACACCTGTCTCGGGAAACGCCTAGTTTAGAAGCAAATCCCCATAGCAAACCTCTTCTAAAATGGGCGTTTCCCGAGACAGGTGTCATCAGAGAGCACTTAGACAGAAAAGAACAACCTTAACTTCAGAAGCTCATAAGTACTGAAAGGATTAAGATTTTTTAATAGAAGTAATTTACAAATCTGTTTAACTTTCTGGAGCCAGTTGATATATATAAAAAAAAAAATTTCCTGGAAAATTTGCGACATTTCGCAAATATATGGACGAATATTCGTCATATATTCGCTAAATTTGCATATTCGTAATATTCGCGTTATATTTTCGCATATACGAAAATTCGCATATACAAAAATTAGCCTACACAAAAATCTGCATATGCGAAAATTAGCATATGCAAATTTTCACATATGCGCAAATTTGAACGCCAGTCTCACGCAGTAGTATTAGAGGCTTCTTTACACCACACAAGCTGGAAGCAGAGAGGGCTGATCACTGTGATGTGTACTGTGAAAAAAAAATGAATATTCGTAATTGCGAATATGTAGTGCTATATTCGCGAATATTTGCGAATTCGCGAATATGCGATATTCGCAAATAAAATTCGCTTTGGGAATTTTCGCGAGCAACACTAATAAATAACTATATAAAATAAATAAAACTAAACAATTTATTCTTTCTATATTATTCTGAATGTAGGCATTTCTTTCAATAACAGATATTTGAAAAGAGAATCACAGAACTTTTTGTTTCCATAAAGTTTCTTTTTATTTGGATAAATATTTACATTATCCACATAATGGGGGAGATTGATCAAAAACTGTCCAAAGGAAAAGTTGTCCAGTTGCCCATAGCAACCAATCAGATCGTTTCTTTCATTTTTAACAAGGCCTCTGCAAAATGAAAGAAGCGATCTGATTGGTTGCTATGGGCAACTGGGCAACTTTTCCTCTGGACAGGTCTTGATGAATCTCCCCCAATATCTTATTTTTTTTTTTATTGATACTCCAATTGTATTTGTTTTACAATACGTACTTACCTAAAAACCATACATTAAAAAAGTAACCTAACACTTTATAAATGACCTCATTTCTTTACAGAAGAATTTTAATAAAGCATCTGCTCATCGTGTCAAAAAGGGGTGAGAATATGATTTCGTGCCCCATGCTCAGTTAGTAAAAGCGAGAGAATAAACACAAAGCAAAAGGCCGCAAATGTTATTGATACCAGTTGTTGCGGTCGGGTTATCCAAGGTGGAGATGTCTGCCTCAGGCTACATCCTCCGTCGTTCTTGGATATCCTCCAACACGTATTTTATAGGGAACATTGGTCTTCATTACTGCGGTAATCCAGCCTTAAAATGTGCATTATAGCACAGGGTCTAACACTCATTTAATGATATAGTAAATAGGCCAAAACGACACTATGGGTATATTAACTGGAATTTTTTTTCTTTAAGACGTGCACAAGTTCCCCAGGTTTTTCATCACAAAGCGGCCACCAGGGAAACATGTTTAAACCACATTTTCTTTATAGCATGAAGACAAGGTCCATCTGTTTTCCAATACAGTCATGTAAAGAAAATAAAATCCTGCCTGCTTGTTACAGATAACAGCCCGAATATACTCCCTATATTCATTACAAAATAATCAGCTACAATACAGGTATACCGCCATGACACGGTACTATTGTTAAAGGGGTACTGTGGTGGAAAACTTTTATTTTTTTTTTAAATCAACTGGAGCCAGAAAGTTATACAGATTTGTAAATGACTTCTATACAAAAATCTTTCCAGTACTTATCAGCTGCTGTATGCTACAGAGAAAGTTTCTTTTCTATTTGAGTTTATTTTCTGTCTGACTGCAGTGCTCTCTCCTGATACCTCTGTCCATGTCAGGAACTGTCCAGATCAAACCTATCCTGCTCAAGACATTGCCTGACATGGACAGAGGTGTCAGCAAGAGAGCACTGTGGTCAGACAGAAAAAAAATTCAAAAAGAAAATAACTTCCTCTGTAGTACACAGCAGCAGATAAGTACTGGAAGGATTAAGATTTTGAAATAGAAGTAATTTACAAATCTGTATAACTATCTGGCACCAGTTGATTAAAAAAAAAAAAATGTTTTCCACCGGAGTACCCTTTTAAAGCCGATCATCACCGATCATTCCAGGTATCTGCAATAAAAAAAAATGAAGCAAAAAATCTAATATAAATTTTTACTTACAGTTCCAAAGTGTTACTATTATGTTTCCATGGTAACAGACTACAAGCAGACTCCATGTAGTCTGATCCTGCTGTCTCGTTACCTTTTATCTGTCCCCCTACTTCTTGCTAAGGTAGAAAATGTAAGTTAAAAGGAAGTAGGGGGTAATAGCGTAAGATATTTGGAATAGGTCTCGATCAACACTATGCATAGAATAGTCCACCTTAAGATAATTTATAGCCTCCACTATACACCAATAAACCTTTATTAATTTGGTTGTGGGGATAACTCACTACTATTTCCAACACCTTGGGGGTTCCCGCCTGATGGGAAAGCCCTCAACTAAAGCCCTCCCCTTAAAAGCTTCCTATATTATCAATATTAAATATCTCATACAATATCCCTAACAAATACACATCACTAAAATAATCAGTCTGTGCCTATGTTTATTGAACCTTTGGATAGTGGTCTCTCAGCCCTTCACTACTATCGACCACTCACTAGTAGGTGCTATTATTAGTTGTCCAAATTCATCAGTGGGATTGTATGTAGATGAATTACTCCATAGGCTTGGCTGTATTAAAATCTGAACAGTCTCCCTGACGTTTTGTGGTATCCACGACTTTTGTCAAGGGCTACAAGCCGTGGAAATGCCAAGAAAATTTGCAAAGTTTTGCACAAATGTGCTTTACAATTTGTGACCTTTCAAGTGCAGAGCTATTAATAAATTCTTAGTATGATTCCGGAGTCCTTGTGGATCTCCTCTTCCCGTTTCCTGTCTCCACACGCAGGAAATTTCTGCTCAACCAATCCCCAGCCAGAGAGGTGACCCGTTTAAGCCAGTGATTGGCTGCCTAGACATTTCCTGTGTGCCAAGACGTAGATTGGGAAGTGGAGGTCCACAAGGACTTGGGCACCATTGGAAAAAATTCTGGCAATGAGGGATCACTAAATTAAAGAGTTATTCCAGGTTTTTTTGTTTTTTTTTTGACTGTGCAACAGGGGCTGTAAAGTTTGTGTAGTTTATAATATAGTGTCTGTACCTGTGATTGATGGTGGTCTCACAAGTCTGTGATTTTTACCCCAAAGTTTATTTTTAGCAGCATACAAAATTAGTGTCGTCTCAGGTTTTCCCAGGTTGCAGTGCAGCCCAAGACATTACATCACTAGTCAAGGGAGCGTGTCTGTGCTTCAATGGGTGGAGCAACCGCTGGGTGGGAGGAAGATCATTCTGCAAGTAATTGTATTTTTGCAACAGCTGGAGGCACCCTGGTTAGAAAACAGTGGCCTATTGCACGGAAGGAGCACAGGTGTGTTTTAATGGGTGGGGTGGCTGTTGTGTGGGAGGAAGAAAAGTGACCTCACACTTACAAACAAGAAATCATGGGACTTATAGTTCAAAGGAGGGAACTACAACAGGAGATAGCCATTTCACAAAAAAGATAGCCACAGCTTTATGGTAATCTCACAACACAGCCATTTAACCCCAAGACAAGCACAGGTCCTTCCAAAACACGTCCATTACTGTCTGGCCGGTATGTAATAAAATCCCCTTATGGTGGAGAACCCATTTAAGTATTGGTTTTTTTTATTTAGTTTTTTAACCCAGTCTCATCTTTTTTATTATTTAAGTCCACCAAACAACCGCTTTAAGACATTAGCAACTCCAGGAATATACAATACATTGCAATGTGCTGAAACAAATGAAATGATGTGTTCTGTGAATAGTATAATACAGCAGAGCTGTAAGTCAAGAATTAACCACGTGCACTTTTATCCTGAGAGGAATATTTTCTCCTGGATTCCGTTCACATCCTTGTCCTATATGTGTCAAATTGAATTCTTCTCCTTTGTCATTTTGCTGGTGGCGGAGATGTGAAGAGAAAGACGACAATGCGTTTCCGGATATTAAACCTAAAATAATATTGATATCTTATCCATCTGGCTCCCACCATTGAAATGTATTTTAATAAGGGAAAATCCTCTACAAAATCATAAGAACAGAACCGTGTTTGTACAGGGGATAGGGGGAAAGTAGGTAGATGACAAGTGCATGGTCTGCTTGTACAGTATGTAACATAGAAGTATCAATGATTTTATAAAGAACAATGTCCCACTTATCTACATATACTGTACAGATGAACAAGATCTGTTTTCCGTGGTTTCATGAAATTTCAGGCTGCAGGGATGTTCATCAAGGAGATTACTGAAGTATGGCCTTACTCAGAAAGTCACAAAAAGAGATCATTTTAGCAAACATATCATGGCCACAATACCCAGGCAATTTGGTGAATTCAGATTAAATTTAGATCACACTATTAATAAATAGCTCGGGGTGCCCTGATCACACACCTGTTTACATTTTCTTTATACGCCCTCCTGTTCCTGAGATATGAGGGTTTAAAGTTTGTCTAACAATTTAAAGAATCAGTCATATGGGCAGGAACCTCTTTTTACTACTCAGAGTGATGGGGGGGATTATACAGTCAATGGGTGTATTAGGAATACACGCCCCTCATTGTAAAACATTCCCGCCCCCTGACTATATAACCCTGCCCATTAAGTTCACGCCCATCTGACTGATTCCCTGAATTGTAAGACAAATTATGAATCCTCATATTTTGGGAACGGGAGGTCATATTAAGAAAATGTAAAAAGTTGTATGATCAGGGCCTCCTAAGCTATTTAATGATAGTAAAATGTAATCTATTTTTTGTTAGCCCACAGGTCTACCGAAAAAGTCATATGGGCAGGAACCTCATTTTACTACTGGGAGTGGCTATCAAGTGATGGGTGGGATTATACAGTCAATGGGTGTATTACGAATACACCCCCTCAATGTAAAACATTCACGCCCCCTGTCTGTATAATCCTGCCCATTAAGTTCACGCCCATCGGACTGATTCCCTGAATTGTCAGACAAATTATAAATCCTCATATTTCGGGAATGGGAGGTCATATTAAGAAAATGTAAAAGGTTGTTTGATCAGGGCCTCCTAAGCTATTTCATGATAGTAAAATCAAATCTATTTTATGGGTAGCCCACAGATCTTCTTTGAGCCTCCAGCACACAACCCTTTTATGCATCAGTATCAGTTCTACGAGATACAGGTCTTTACAAGGGTACTCAGCGCTTAGACATCTTATCCCCTATCCAAAGGATAGGGGATAAGATGCCTGATCGCGGGGTTCCGCCCAGTTAAAATCAGTTCCTGAGTGTGTTCGCTCCGGGTCTGATTACCTCCGCCCCCGTCTGACGTCACACTCTGCCCCTCAATGCAAGCCTATGGGAGGGGGCGTGACAGCTGACATGCTCCGGGGACTGATTTTAACTGGGGTGCTGCATGCAAGATCACGGGGGTCCCCAGCGGCGGGACCCCCGCGATCAGGCATCTTATCCCCTATCCTTTTGGATAGGGGATAAGATGTCTAAGCGCCGGAGTATCCCTTTAATACACACTAATCTTATCCTATGTAGTTTTCTGTACTTTTGGCACTGTATGTTAGCATGGATTTTTCTTTATACTGTTTGAGGACCATGTGCTGCCACATCCAACAGAATTCTGAGTGGAATTCGGTGGAAAGATTCCACTTGGAAATTCTGCAGAAGACTCCTATTATTTTCAAAGGGATTCAGGGCACCATGCACACAGCAGAATTTCTGTCATGAAAACATCTGCCACGGGAATTTAATTTACAGACTCCACAGAAAGAATGAGCACATGCTTTCTTTCTCCAGAATCTACTTGAAAATGCATTGCCGTCTATGGAAAGTGCATTTCCAAGTGATCTTAGCACTGGATTGTTCTGTCAGTGCCTTCTGCCTGTGGAATGTCCAGCCAGAATTTTTCCACCTGGAAATTCCACCACATAATTGGGGCCTTATCAGTTTGAGAGGTGATAAAAATATATTGTAAGGTAATGTGTATTGCTGTTTACAATATTATGTCAATTAATTATAAATGGGGGGAAAAAAAATCTTTTTTGTTTAAGACTCAGTCTAATGAATTAATGTATTTCCTTAGGGAAACTGTCAAACTGGTGTTTTATAGGCCAGGCAATAAAACTATGCAAAGTGTCTTTCCTCAAGAAGAAAAAGTCTATTTTAGGTAAGTTCTCCTTTAAAATGGCAGATCCTGTGGTGTGTTCCTGTTATGTATTGGTTAGAACCTAATAAATGTGGTTCAAAGAAGAAGAAAATGTTTCTGAGCATCCAAGGTTGACTGAGGCGTGTAGGGAGCAAAGGCAATATCCTTGAGGAATGTTTTGAGGTATTGACTTGTCCTGTCAATTCTTCAAATCTCAATCCAGTTGAGCATTGAGGCACAAGGGGTATCCACACAATAGTAGGAAGGTAGTCTAAAGTGTGCCTGTAACATGATAAAAACACAAATAATTTTTCCAGGTTAACTGTTTAACTGGTTCTAATCTGTTCTTCTCTTAAATCCTGGTTTCGATCCTCTTAATAGCCTTTTAATATCCTAACTCCCTTCTATATGTTGCTCAAACTGCATGCAGTTCACTGAGTAGGAGGTGGCGTTCCCTTGCTTGCCCTCTAATATGGGAACTTCCATCCTCACTTCTCAAAGCTGACAACTGGCTGCTCTGTGCACTGAGACTCTGTGACATGCTAACTATTCATATGTGTTTCTTATTCCTCTTGTTCTTATTGAAATCTTTTTCTGTTTTAGGGTCCCTGAAAGACTTCAGACAGAAAAGCCATGCTGGGCAAGGACAGATAAAGATATCCAGTACTGGAGAAGGAGAGGCCAGGATTTTAGTGTTTTATTAAACCATGGGGGCAACAGACCACCTGGTGAAAATATTGCACTGTCCACAGATATTGAAGGAAAGAGGAAATTAAATTTTATAGATAAAAACACCAAGGAATTTCACAATATAGTAACGGAAAATGTGGATAAAGTGAAACAGAAAGTAAGAGTGAGTCCAAAATCATCAGAGAGCCAGATGTCAGATGGCAGTTCTGAAAAGCTAGAATTCACCCCTCCGATTCTTGAAGAAGGTTTATTTTTTGGTCCAAATAAACAGAAATCTCAATTAATGTTAAAAGTTTCGCCTGAAGGTCCATGTCATATGGCTATATCTTCAACTACGGGTGATGGTTCCTTTGTAAAGGAAAATAAAATACCTTCCCAGGATAAATATGTTGTACAACAGGATTTCAAAAGCTCATTCTTAAAACCGAAATATAGTCGACCCTCAAAGCCACCCTCATATGAAGTTCACCAGCAAACATGGGGAGCTGTGGATGTAACTGAAAACCAGGATTACCAACAAAAAGAGGAACATCACTCATCTCCTAAAGCGTTAGAGACCCTCCAGGAATCCTGCTCACATGACTCAGGCATGGAACCCCCACATTATATACCTCCCCCATCATATAAGTCCCCGCCTCTACTACATGCAGCTAACCAACCTTATAAAAAAGTGCCTCGCTCAAGTGATTGCATACGCCAAAATATTTCGGTGGAGAAATCCAGCACAAGTGACAAAAAGCCAACCTGTTGTCTCGGAAATAATGGTCCATTCACCAAACCTGCCAACTACAGGCATTCTGAACGTTGTAAAAACTCTGTGCAATACATCTCCTTCGATGATCCACGTATAAAACATATAGCAGCTGCCCAGGAGGCAGAAAAACACAATCACAGTAAAAAACACAACGATCACTTTAGACTTGAGCAGTCCAGTCAAGAAAGTAACTTTCGGAAGCGAGAACAAGACAGTGCCTTTATCAATCCTAGAAATGCATGCCATCATTTTGTAAAAAGAGAGGGGATCAAACACAAGCAATGGTTGCACATCTCCATCCCAAATCAAATGTGCTATCCTCTTTCGGAAAACAGAGATGGCGCCACTGCGTGCAGTTTACCGGAGGACAGTGAGCCTACCCACAAACTCTCCTTGAAAAAGACCCACTCCGATAGTGCTTGTGAGACCGTAACAAAAGTTAAAAAATTTGAGCCTGAATCATTTGTTTTTAGTAAAAAAAGTTCAAAGAGAAAACTGAATGAAACAATATTTTGCTTGGTCTCCATTCCTGTTAAAGCTGACTCTGCCACATCAGATATGTCTAAGAGCAACAACTCTATAGTAGACAATGTGGACAGGATGAACATGTTAAAACATAGCAATGGGGGTCTACATGAGCAAAGGCTTTTAAGTGGATCTTCCAGTGACTTGGAGCTGCAAACACTTACAGGAAGCATGAACAATAATACCGAGCTACTAAAACAAGCTCAGTCCAAAACAGAGGAAAATAAACAAGCAAATGACCTCAGATCTGGTGAGCAGAGGAAACACAAAGAACTGACATATTCTGGCTCCTGGCCAGGCGATCAGTACAAAGACCAGCAAACTCAAACTGTTATTACAGATATACCAATTCCCCCACTCTACAATGGCGAAAAAGAAAGTGAACTGGAAAATAAATCCCAATTCGTTCCTACAGGTGCATTGGGAGATCCACGTAGACATCCAGAAAACGCTAGACCAAATATACTTGGTATGAAAGGTCAAGTTAGCTTTACGCCGTCTACTAATAGTGCATTCTCTAGGACATCCTTATTGTTGACACAGATACCTAGACCCGAGCCATGCCAAAGGTGTGACCTTCCCAATGCAAATGTAGATGGGAAAGAAAAGATGGTCAAGTGTGAAAAGAACGAGTTTGAAGAAGACAATCCATGCAATAAAAAGGAGATTTTTGGACAGTTCCTTTTAAAACCTGTAAACCGGCGTCCATGGGATGCTATAAGCGAACTGGAAAGTATGAACAAAGAGTTTCAGGATCAAGATAGTTGTACGACTTCTAGTGAGGGAGAAAAGAGCATAGTGAAGGAGCAAAGTACCGTGACCCAGGTGGACTTTACGAGAACAGCATTAAGGAGAGAGATGTTGAGCAACAATAGACATATTATAGAGATTGAAGAAGTGCCAATGTTCGATGTTCTTCAGGATCAAAGTAAGTTAGATAGTTGGTGCACAGAGAAGTTGACGTATGATATAAGTGAGGTCGGGGCTGAATTATGCAAATCTTCAAAGATTATCGAGGTGAAGAATAAGGCCGTGAAGTTGTTGGATGGATGCTTGATGGGAGAAACACAAGCTCAGACCAAGAAAGTTGGAGACAAACTAGCTGCAAACACTGGAGCCATGACAAAGTCAGAACAGGAACAACCAGAGCAAATACATGCCAGTAAAACCCCCAACAATAAAAAACAGCTTTCCACAGATGTTGGCTTGCACCACTTTAAAGAAGACAAGACATGTTTTGACCATACGTTTTTCGATATTGTGAAGGTCAGCTGTGCAAAATTTGGCCAATTAGGGGACAATATGATCCGAAAGTTGTCCCTATCTGACAGAAATCATGGGCGTTCTGTTCCGGACCTTAGTAAGCAGTTCATCAGCACAAACCATAATGGAGACTTTTATGAGGAGCACAATTATTTGGATATTCCGGAGAATGAGTCTCTACACGAGAGAGCTGCAAGGATTCTAGGGATTGATGTAGCAGATGATTGCCTGGTGTCCAATGGAAGCTCTGAGGCTCAAAGTCCCGAGAACGTTCTCCCTAGTAGTGCTTTACCACCAGACAAGAGTATAAAGGAGAAAAAAGTGAGTGAATTTTTTTTTCCTACAAAAGAGACAACAGGAGTATTCAAAAGTATCCTACATTTGCCTTTAGACAATGAGAAAGCTGCTGAGAAATTAAAAAACATTGTTGACCTACGTCAGGATCCACCTTTTCTATGTCAGTCTGTTTCAGAACACAGTGAGACAAATGTTACTCGCAGTGCTGAAAAAAGGGTGAGGAACCCCTCCAAGAAGATCGAAACATTACAGGGGAAGCTTGCCTCCACGCCTGTTCGGACTGCTCTAGATCGCCTTGCTCGAATGAAGGAGGTTGATTCTGTTTCTCGAATGAGGAGGTTAAGCATTAAAAGCACAGATTCAGGCGATGAACTAGATGAGGAAAAACAGTTCCTTGGGATGCAAGATGGAAGAACGCGAAAGTTTTCCACCGGCTCCATTTATAAACGAGTCATCTCCTTGGATGAGAGTCTACTCCTAACACCAAAAGGAAAAGAAAGGTTGGATCTATCATGCACAGGTAACACATGTTTTGATTCAACTTCTTCCTTGACTGTAAATATGAAAAGCATAAACATGGACATAGAATACATGTGTATAGGATAGTGCTAGTCACCTCATTGTTACCACAGGGGAACCCTTGATAAAGGTTTTCACTCCTTGGAAACCCTTAAATGAGTACTCTGCCCACAGACATCTTATCCTCTATCCAAATGATCGCAGGGGTCCCGCCGATCTCCGTACAGCACCCAGCATTCTAAACAGTATGTTTAGAATGCTGTTTTTTTGCGGCCAGAGATGTGAAGTCACTCCCCCTCCCATAGACACGAATGAAGGGGGCGTGACAACACGTTTCCGGCTGTGGAAACCCAGCATGTTTAGAATGCTGAGTGCTGCACAGAGATCATGGGGGAATCCCAGCGGTAGGCTCCCACGATCAGACATCTTATCCCCTATCCCCTATTGGATAGGGGATAAGATGTCTGTAGACAGATTACCCCTTTAATTCCTATCCTACTTTTAAGCTGGGTGCAGGGGCAGGGAAAGCATTTTATAATTCTTGTCTAGTGCTCTCATTTGGCTCATATATGTTTACTGCACATTTGAGGAGGCTGAACTTTTTTTCCCCTTCTCTATAATAAAATGTATAGGTGTTGTTGATATATTCTTGGGTTTACCTGATCAGGGCTCAAGAAACACCAAGATTAATAGGAACCTTGGTTGGGAAACTTTCATCCAGGAGGCATTTTACTTCTAAAAGTATTGCACTTAAAATAAACACTGCAAGATTAAATATTTGACCAAAGTAGGCTTGTTTTCGCAACTCTCCATGCCACCCCATTCTTCTCATGTTTCCTTTGGGTTATGACAACCTTGGATCTGTATGAACGGGTGTCCTGTTTTGTCCTATACTTATGTATATATATATATATAGGTTGTTGAATTTTATAATATCCAGTAGAGAATGGGGCACCTCATTACGTTTCCGTGAAAGCTTCTTGATTGTTGTACTTTTAAAGGAGTACTCTGGGATGAGAAAATTGCTCGTTATACTAACAGCAGTAACAAAATAAAGAGGTACATACCTTCCGTCACTCCCCCGGTGCCTCCGGTAACCCGCTCCAGCTTCCATTGCGATCCTCTTCCTGGTTGCCGGTGGTCAGTGAGTCATACTGCATACTGCATTCACCGGCCGCAGCAGGTGCCAGGGGCCAAAAAAGTCACACTGCCGCTCAGCCTATCGCCGGCCGAGGCAGGACTTTGCTGCGGCCGGTGATTGGCTGAGTGCAGTATGACTCGCCGACCACCGGCAACCAAGAAAAGGATCGAGGCGGAGGCCGTAGCGGGTTACCGGAGGAGTGACGGAAGGTACCTCTTTATTTTTTTACTGCTGGCAGTATGACGGGCAATTTTCCCATCCCGGAGTACTCCTTTAAGGAAGCATACTAGATGAATCATAGAGATCTCCAGAGAAAAGTGATCCTCTTGGCTATCAATTCAATTCAGATTCAATGGCCAGTTCAGATTTCATCATATGCTCACCAGGCCAGGTGCAAATCACACCAACTGTATAAGTGAATGTAAGCTGCAATGCATAGAGCATCATCACTTACCTCTGGGCCAATGTACAAGAGTGGGGACACGATGAATAAAATCACCATTTTCAACCATAAAGGAAACCTGTCATCAGTGTCACTGCACTAACCTGTCCGTACAGATAGGTAGTGCAGATAACACTGATGAAAACCTTACTTACCAGTCCCCAATCCGTTATTCTGCTATCTTCCTCCATCGTTTTCGTTCCGGAACTGGTTTGGGGCATGGGCGGAGCTTCCCGACGTCACCACTGGGGTTTCTCTGCTGGGCCCTGCTGCATGCAAACAGTAGCGATGACGTCAAGAAGCTCCAGCCCTGCCCCAAGCCAGCTCCGGAATGAAAACAATGGAGGAAGATAGCGGAGGAATGGGACCAGGTATCAGGAACAGGTAAGCATGGTTATCATCAGTGTCACCAACACTACCTGTCTGTACCGAGAGGCTAGTGCTGTGACACTGATGACAGATTTTCTTTAAAATTATGAGTGCTGCGGCTTTTTTTTTTTTTTTTATCAAGTCTGGAATTTGGTCTAGTATACAGAGCAACCTGTACTGCTTCTTGTTTTTATTACTAGTATAACTGTTGACTACTTAAAAGTAATGTATCACCTACATTGTTTTTACTGATTAGAATCAGACACTGAAACTGGTTCTTTTTTCTATTATCTTATTTTAATTTTTCTCATTACATTTTTTTTTTTACATAATTATGTCGACAGGTATCTTACCTGAGCTGTTTTTAACAGCATTTAGTGATATTATTTATTTAATACACCAAAGAAAAGGAGCGTATACAGATCCAATGTCTCAAAAAAATATCAAGTTTATTTGTACACAAATGCAAAAATAACATACATCTAAAAGCATTTAAAACAAATAATAAATATGTAAACAGAGATACAGCTCCATACCACAAAGGCAGGAAAAAGACATCTGGTGCGGGCTCAATATACTTCACTAGTATGATCAGGCTATTCAAATATAGAAAGAAACCCCATAAGTAGCCCAAGAGAAAAATAATTAAAGTGAACTTGGGGAAAATAGAAAACCCCAAGAGAAAAACTAATCTGGAAGTATATACTAAAGGTTCCCCCATATCAGCTCAAAGCAAAGAGCCAACTAATAGTAAAGTGCATGAAAATATTTACCAAGTGGACCAGATAACCAGACCTCCGTCACCCAACGTTTCACCACTGAAGGCTTCTTCCGGGGATTCAAGGATTTCCTTGAAGTTGGTTTCTCAGTCTTGGCGTTGTCGGTAATGGAAGACCTTTTCTTGATCTATTGGTCAAATTGGCCTATTACTTAGCGTTTACATTTTCTGAGACAAATAGTGTTTATTTAATAGGTTAATAATGTATATATTTCTGTTTTCCACAGATGCCTATGACCCAGCAAGAGTGGAAAGAGTTTAACCTAAACCTAGAGAATTCATTAACTACACTGTCGATGAATGTTTACCAAAAGAATAAGATGGTAACTTTACCTTGTCTTCTCCACCGAAGCATTTCCGTTATTTATGGCATACCCACACTGCCGTTACTACTGCCAAATGAATGCAACTTGTCATCCGCACTGTACATACAATAAGTAAATAGTTAATCTATGAGAAAGATACAAGGAATTTACCGGGAGAGTCTTTTTTAGTAAAAAGCACACTGAAGAGCTTTCTGGCCAACTCTTACCGATGAGGTCTGTAGACGTAACTCCTATTCGACGAGCACATTGTGCGTCATTGTTCCAATGAATGTAGTTTCGGACTCTGCATAGGTATTGACGCAGGAGGCTAGTAACAACCTGAATGTATCAACAAGACATTGCATGGACTTGGAGAGCCTGTTCCTAATTCTTTCTTTTATATATCTTTTTTTTAACCTGTATTATGACTCGACTCCTTTATGAATGCTTGCACTTTGCTGCATTTTTGACAGATGGCTAAACACATAATGAACCCAACTCATTGCACATCATTAAACCTTCTTCACCGATGACAGTTCGGCGGAAAGAGGAAACAAAAAAAAGAACTTTGTTTTGAAGAATCGATGTGTGTTTTATGAATGCAAAAAGAAAACAAAAAACCCTTTTAAACAACAGCTCGAAAAGAGAATGAACATGTCTAATTGGATGTGCGTCTATTCTGCTGGAGAACTGAGATATGTTGTGACTGTGGGGGAGGTTATAAAGCATTATATAGGAAAAAAAGAACTGGCTGCCATGTAGAGTGTGGGTTATTCTTCATCGTGGAGAAATCGGTAAACATCACGATGACGGCTGATTTTTTTCCAAGGGTGGTTAAAGACTTGGTGCATGTAAGGATCTGTAACGTGACGACTTTGAATGGGAAGAGTCTGTCAGGAGTATTACAGGGAATACACACATACCTGAAGTTACTTGTAGGGTTCGATACAATCTCCAATGAAGTAGTTGGACATCTAGATCTCCAGTATTCAATGTTCCTCCTTCCTCATAGCTCTTCTGGTCAACCGTATGCCATGACATTGAGGTCGATGTACTGGTTCAGTTTCTCAACATATACAACGGAAGGAATGCAGCACCTATAATCTCTACCAGTGGTCTTAAACTGTGGCCCTTGAGATGTTGCAAAACTTCAACTCCCAGCATGCCTGGACAGCTGTTGCCTATCCGGGCATGCTGGGAGTTGAAGTTTTGCAACATCTCAAGGGCCACATTCTGAGACCAGTGATCTATACGATACTCTTTTATTTCATATGTTGGGTTGCGATAGTGAATTTATGCCTATTTCGACATGCAATGCCATAAAGTATTGAGTCTACAGATACATGCTGTAGGTCTAAATAATCAAAAGAGGGCTAGCCCTGTGACTACTAGCACTTCACTCATATGACACAAGAGTAAGTCTCCAGTGGCTTCTAACAGGCAGTCTGTTCCAAGATGCTTTCAGATATCCAACTTGACCCTTTATGGATGGAAAATATTTTATTGTGCCTGATACCTATTTGTTTGTACTACTGTATATAAGGAAGAAGAGGTGAGCACTGTTGGGTCTTACACATTATATCCAAGGCCATTACTTTCTTTTGAGATGTAAATATGAATCCATTGTCTATCATGCGAAGGGGAAATCCCCATCTTAAAGCAATACTGATACATTGGAACAATTTACATTGCATCGTTTACATGCATTCATCTTGTTGGGGTCATGTCCTTAGCCGATAGGTCTACCCCTTTCCTTCATTCTTGATTTCTGCCTTATTCTGCCATTGTACTTTGCAAAGCATGTGAAGCTGTGGATATATATATATATATATATATATATATATATGTTGACTGTGATATATTCTTCAAAAATATCCATTGTTTGGAGGGAAAAAAAAAAAGGTCTAGCTCTCCTTTGGCTTTGTGGTTGCTGCAGAACGTCATGTTCTGGTCTACTTGAAGTTCTGCAATGGGCACAGAGACGGAGGTTGCATATCTCTGCACTAGAATATATATGTGTGTTTTCTGTAGTCTTAGGACAATGCTGAGAAGCTATTAGTTTAAGTGCCTATGTTTGCTACCACCTGGTCACATTTGAAAATAAGAAACAGACCCTACATCCAAAGACATCTCCATTGTCATGCCAAAACTGTGCCATTGGGTTCCATACAGACTAGCACTTTAATAACACAATTCATCATATCTGGTGGTACATGCCCTTTCTAGCATAAGACACATCAGCGCTCACCATTCTTGTTGTGTATATGTAATGATAATCATATATACTGTAGCTGAAGTACTGGACATTGCTGACCACATCTCTCCTTGGTCACGCTCTTTGATCAGATTCGTATTGGGATTACTGTAAGGTAAATGTAAACTTTTAAATATATATAGAGAACATCTACTGTTTCAGTCCTCAATTTCCATGGGCAGAGATCTATATACTGTTAAGTACAGTAAGTATTTACTGTATAAAATCTGTATTTCTAGAATACGTACCAAACACTTCCATTTTGTAGTAGTATGTATGGCAAAATGGGCTCAGTTGTAACATGCAAGGGCCCCCCACTATCAATTTACCTCTAGAAAATGAGCCTCCTGCCAGGGTAAAAAGACATTGTTAGATGTGGGTGGATTATCCAGAGCTGTGAACTTTAAACATCATTTTTGCTTTCAGGTGACGATTGGACTGTTGACTTTGGTTTGCACCATAGATCGTTGACTTAAAGGGGCCTCAAAATCCACTGGAATACTTTTTTTAAACAGTCCTCAGAGAACCCAAACAGGTCATGGATTTCCTTGACATTGCACCAGTGCTTTAGTTAGATTTCCTAAATATATATAGTTAGCACATGTGTTTCCTGTATGGGAAATCCTCAAGAAATGAACTGTCAGGGTTCCTTGAGGACTTGTTGGGAAACACTGCACTAGACCAGGAGGCCGGGCTTAAGGCTAGGTTTATGTTCCATTGACTCTGTATTATTCTTAATGTAGTTTTAAATGTGTCTAGTTAAGTAACAGATGTTAATGGAGGGAAAATGGATCAATGGCCTGTAGAGCTAAATCATAATTCTGACATTTCCCATGAAGGGATTTTCCAGTCAGAACTTATTGATGGCCAATCCTCAAAATAAGTAATCAATATCAGATTGGCTCCATTCTCTGTAGTTGCCATACAGTAACTGCACCTCAGTTACCATTTACCTCAATGGAAGCTAAGTTGCAGTACCCTGGCCTGACCACTATTCAATATGTGGAGTAGTTTTTTTCTGGTTCTGTTTCTTTGTGTAGCGGGAGTCATGGAACTGTGAACTTATTAGTGGGAAGCAGGGTGTTGGCATCAGATAATGATAACCTATCCTATTGATGACCTTATCTGTTGTAGTAGCCTTAAATGGGTTATCTGGTATAGAAACCCACTTTAGTTGGCATAGAAAGGGAACTCTGGAATAATATAGGAGGATCTCCTTCTCAGAACCCTTGTTTATTATGAGTTGTTACAAAGGGCATCTCTCTCTCTCTCTCTCTTCTCTCTCATTTCTCGCTCTCTTTTCTCTCTCTGTCCTCTCTCCTCCCTATTTCTGTGTGTCATTCTCTCTCAATCTGTCTCATTAGGACCCAACATGTCCATTTGTAACATGGATAGCCCATTGATATCATTGGGTATTGGGTCTGTATTTCTCCAGTCTCCCTGTAGTGGTGCTACACTAGGATTTAGCCCTTTGGTCAGCTCCAGACAAAAAGAGATTTTCCCTAACGATTTTCCTTTAGTGTGGTTTATATTTAATGGATGAGGCTACATGGTGCACATTGTCTCACATGTATTGGTGTTATTGCAGTACATACAAAAATCTCTTTCCAGTGACGCACTGATTCTCTGACCATGACAAAGCTTTTAGATGTTAGCAACGATACGTATTTTTTTAATGAAAGGACATGAAATACTGTATGTTCAGCATTAATGCAATCTAAATGGTATTGAGGCTGAATAGATTTATATATGGATGCTAAATGAATAGGAGTGTAGGCTAAAAATACTTAACATTATCTCATGTCAAATATCTCTTTATTGGGGTAATCCTTTGGGAATTTTGTTATCATTTGAAACATATTAAGGAAAACCAGGGGTAACATTTTGTAAATGAGATTTTGTTAAACCGGACTTCTTAGCAGGAAAACGGGTGTAAAAAAGCCTAAATAGGGCTATTCATCATGATTCTGGTGATACCTATTTTATCTCCATAGTCACATTATGCTAAAAAAAAAAAAAACAGGGGGCATTCCTCGAAACGGCAAGAGTCAAGATCAGGCTGGACTTACCTGGGCTCTTGCTGTGCTAGGGAACACCATCTAAGCACATGAGCCTAAAGACAAAAAGAGTTATGTCAAATCACTGGAAAGAACTATGGATATAAATACAATTTTATGCCCGGAATCCTGATGAGAATCCCTATGTGGCCATGGGCTTTTTGCACTCATGTTTTTCTGCTGACAGGTCCACTTTTAAGTAGATATCCAACCAAAGACTAAGATATGACATTACTCATTAATCATTTTGTTACTGCGGGAAGTCTTTATTTTGCAGGTTTAGCTGCTTATATTTAAGACATTTCCTGTCTTCCGTTTTAAGGACACATAGTAGGTGTCATTTTTTGCTGCCAATTCTGTGTTAGGGTACGTTCACACATACGCAGATTTGATGTGCAGATTTGATGCACAGGATTTTCTACTCCAGATTTCAATGTAAACTAAATTACTGAGCACAGCTACTAATTCGCAGTTACAAATCCTGCGCATGAAAACTCAGTCCCCAAGAAAGTTTTTTCTATCTACCAGTCATGTCTTCCTGGTGGTCTGCTTCCTTCCTTCTGGAGGAGAGCTCACTTTCATACTTTGCAGTCAATCTTCGTCATCCCAATCCAGAGATATACTTTATGATCCGGTATCAGTAACCATTTGTCCATCAGGGTTGTATACGGCAGTCAAAGGCCTCCACCCTAAGGTATAGCCTATTTACATGGGACCTTTTACATGGGGCAAAACATGTTTGTTTGTCAATGGGCTATCCCCTTCCAATATACAGGCATGTGTAGTTGCTAGCAGATGATGAATACTCAAAGACACATAGATAGCTGAACATTCACTGAAATCTCTTCAGATCTCCTGTTCTCAGACGAGTGTAGATGTATGTTAAATGCAGAGGAGTAAGCCATTGCCTGTGGGCAGTCTGTGGAGATTCGGGATGCTTCCACACACATCAGATGGTCAACCAGTCTCACCAAAACCACATGTTTGGCCAAATTATGGAGGCTTTAGGTGCCAAACAGGCTCCAGTACTGTTTGCATTAGTTCTGCACTACCTTTTTCGCACACCTTAAAGCTGCGGCCTTTATGTCTGAGACCAATAGTAATAACACCAGTATCAAGAACCCACTTTAATTCTTGACACCCCAAGTGATTTTGTCATGAGATACTGTTATAATTCAGGGATATACCTATTAGTATTACCAGAGCGACTCTAATCCACCTTCTTCCTGTGTTGTCCGTATTGGTAGGTTGACAGTCTTTTAAAGGGGTATTCCACTGACCAGTGTTGGGAACATTTAGTTCCATATGCTGTGTGCGCAATGCTGGGGTCGGTCATGCCCCCTCAATGCAAGTCTATGTGAGGGGGCGTGGTAGCCACCACGCCCCTCCCATAGACTTTCATTGAGGGGGCATGGCGTGATATCACAAGGGGGTATGACCGACCCCCACAGCGCTCACACAGCATTTAGAACTAAAAGTTCCGAACACTGGTCAGTGGAACACCCCCTTTCAGCTCGTGCGTCTTCAATCCCTGCAGGAATTTTCAGGCTCACAGCAATTATTGGGGCACCAGCATACTGGCCTGCCAGAGCTGCCTGTTTATGGGGGGCAGCAGTGTACTCCTGGGTGGTCTATATAGGAGGTCAGCTGAGGTACCTGTCCTGAGCAGCATAAGTCAATGTACCACCTCCAGTTCTCTTGCTGCAGTAGTCTAATTTCATGGTTTCTACCTTGTTGGTAGATCTAGTAATGATTAACGTGACAATATTTGTCTTCTATAGTGTACACTACACTAAAACAAAATGTTTTGTGTTAGTTTGTGTAAAGCATTGGAGGGGGGGGGGGGGGGGAATCCATTTCTGTTGCCGTCTCTGGCACCACCCCTTATTAAAAGTTGTTGTAATCCATGAAGAATGGTGGTGAAACTATACAGGAATATGTCGTCGAGCATCTGCAAACCATTCCTAGGATGTATTTTAAGAGTTAGCTGTTTCACTAACACCTGTTTTTGTTACAAGTATTTTTTTACATAGAATATCTTATAAAGAATAATCTGACTTGTAATCATTAATAGACACTTTTGCATTTAAATATGAGAGAGAAAACTGTGTGTAAATGAGAACTTAAAGTTCACTGGTCACTCACATATGGCGGAGATAGTAATTTTGACCTTGCATAACCAGTCAATAAACCATTCGTGAGCGACACTGTAGGTATACGGTTAATACTGTTACTTTGTAGTAATGGGTTCCAAATTGACCATGGGCAACATCTGCATTGGGTTCCTATGCTCTTCTCCAGAATCCAAAAATAGCATTTTTAACATGTTTCCAATATAATTCTACCTAGGTTGTAGATACGATAGATATGGAGAATACCCATCACTGAGGTATAACATACAAAGGCCTTTTGTATGACAGAGGTTACTAGCCAACATTGAGACGTTGAATGGGTTGTCCAATGGAATAAAACCAAAAGAAAATTAGGAAGACTGGATTAAAAAGAATAATAAAAAAAAAAGCAATACTCACCCATCTGCTGCTTTTCCAACAATACCCAAGTCCTGCTGATCTCCACTTCCTGGTCACTGTTTTTATACAATGTAGATGCCCGCTTAGCTGATCACTGCCTGCTGCTGTGCCAAGTGATTGACTTAATGGCAATTCCGGTGTGTCGAGACAGGGACCAGGAAGTGGAGATCTATGGGGACCTTGAGAGCATGTAAGAAACAGTCAGGTGAGTATTGCTTCTTATTTTTTAGCTTAGTTTGTCCCATTTTTATATGTTTATTATATGTTTATTCTGTTGAATGACTCCTTTTAAAGGAAAAATGTTGGCTACATGATACTGTTTAACAGACACACTGCTTCTTCTCTTACCAGGCGGCTTTATTTCGATAGTACAATGATGGTTCAATTGCTTGCCCACATGGCCTACAGTGTGAACCAGAAGTCGCTTTCTATGTGCATAAGACTGACATTGAATATTTCACACAAATGTATGGAGAAAGTGACTTTCCACATTGTGGGAATAGCATTGTCACAGTGATGGTCATGTGGGCGAGTAGTGGAACCAGCGTCATATTGTAGGAATAAAGCTATCCAATAATAAAAGGCACATGTTAAAGCTGGGAAGTAAGGAAAGGTTCACACTGCATAAAATGCAATCTATTAAATTTTATTATTTTTCAGGTGTAATAAAAAAAACTGTCATAAAAAATGCAGCTGTTGATTTCCTGATTACGACCCAGGAAATAACAGAAATGTAATTACGTTGTGAAATTTTACCCGGTGTGAACCCGGCCTAATATTTTTTTGGCCCTTAAAGGCATACTCCGCCTCTAGACATCCTATCTCCTATCCAAAGGATAAGGGATAATATTTCTGATCGCGGGGGTCCCACAGCTGTGCAGCACCCAGCGTTTGTTTAGAATGCTGGGTACGGTCAGTGGGGGTCGTGAAGTCACGGGCACGCCTCTCGTGCTGTCACACCACGCCATGCCCCCTTAATGCAAGTCTATGGGAGGGGGCGTGGCGGATGCCACGCCCCCTCCCTTAGACTTGCATTGAGGGGGCATGACGTGACATCACGAGAGGCATGGGCGTGACATCACGACCCCCGCCGCCCGCTCCAAGCGTTCGTAACAAAATGTTCCAAACGCAGGGGCAGCGGAGTACCCCTTTAAACAAAGTATTTAGCAGGCCTCCCTCACAAATATAGGTTCCAACCATAAAATTACTATCTCTATGGTGCATGGGTGATCGTGCACTTTAACCATTTCAGCTCAATTCAAATACCACTGATGTTTTGCACTTGACGTGACCTATTTTGTTTTCTATATTGTAGAAAGAAAAATCATTTGTATGGCAAATATGTCAGTGAAAAAAAAATATATAAAAAAAAATATGCTCATTTAAAGTATCTATTGCTTTTTACAAAATATGGTCTATTTTTTTAATGTGTACACATGCCACAAGTTGCCAAATAAAAAATAAAATCAAATATGTAATAAATCCTGCACATTTATTTTCGGTGTTTTTCTCTTGCGCCATGCCAGTGATAAGTTTCCAGGGCCATCAGTTCTAGAAGAGGTTTAGGATACAAATACGGTGGTTCTGTTATCTCCCTCCATTTATGTGGACACCCCCACTGCACGATAATTCACTCAAAAAGTTGTCTAAGACCAGCATTCCTGAACCATTAAGTGGCCTCCGGCATTGCACACTTTCTTGGCTTGCTCTCTAACCTTCCATTATACAGGTTCCATTACACTTTATAGGTGCAGAGTCTGGTTCTTCTCAAGCTCATATTGCAAAACCTGCTGACAGGTAAATGAGGTCTGTTAAATGAGAGAAGGGAAAAAATAGGACACTTATGACACTTAAGAAGCTGCTGTGTGGATAAAACATTATCTAATAGGTAAGAATTTTCCATGTAAGGGGTCAGAGTCATGACCCAGTCATGACGGAGTCAGGGGTATGTGGCTGCTTAAAGATGAAACACTGAAGATGGTAAGTCATTTTTTTTTTTTGCACTCTTTTTAATCCATATTCTTATTTTATAGGGGTTGTCCAGCAAAAAAAACAAAAAAAAAAAACTCCTATCCACCAAATTTACAGCTGGGACACCCACGATCTCCTGGCTCTCGTTGGAGCTGTAGATGCCACTGTGGTGAGGGAGTGATGTAGGGCAGATGTCATTAACCTAGGGACAGATGGCATTAACTCCTTGTATTCGTGATGCCAGGGCATGGTTGACCTCTGCATTACACGAGGTATGGCCGCTGGATCCTGGGCTAGGCACGGGGCAAATAATGACTCCGACGCCAAGTTACGGAACAACGACAGCTTTACAGACAGATGGAATAGTCTTTACAGCTCAGTTAGGCCCAAGGAGGTGACCAGTGACTTTAGAGACTTGCGGGCTCGCTGGGACTTGTAGTGGATTTGGACAGAATGCTGCAGACTCATGCTGAATTTAGACAGACTTGACTGACTTGACTAGGACTGACTAGACTTCACCCCTTGTGTAGCTTACCAGGCTTTGACGTTCACCAGTGAGGCACTTGGTGATGGAAGCATGGCTGCGTGACTAGGCCTTGGGTCTCCTCAGGACACCAGACACTCTCAGGTCTTGACTATACTGCTCCTCAGCTAAGACTCAACTGACTAGCTAGCTCCTCCCAGGGTTTATATGGGGGAGACTTTGGAGGGGTCCTATAGGTCACCCACAAGTCATCTGGTCACTGACACCTTCCCTGGTTACAAGACTTGGTAACAACATTTAAAGGTATATAACATTATAAAGGCATTCTCATATATAACATGAGGCACTTGTTAACCATTTATGACACACAAATTAAGGGGAGACTCAGGGGACACTGCCATAGAGTCTGTCACACAGGACAGCTAGGGTACAGGGGTACAACTCCTGTACTGGGTCACCACACCACGTCATCCATTCATTTCTATAGGAGCCCAGAGATACTCGAGTGCTGTACTTTGGTATCTCCAGCGGTCCCTTGAACAATGGGGCATCTGCAGCTCCAGAATGCGGAGGGAGCAGAAGCTCTGTTCTAGAGGTCACGAGGGGTTTGACCACTGGCTAGGGGATACATTTTTTGGGCTGGACAACCCATTCCATTTTAATTATATAATAATGGGTTACCAAGTCTGACCAAACCAAGACCCCCACCAACCTCCAGATATAGCCGGGACATGTGTGTGGCCATGCCCTTTACTTCTCGGCCCACAGTCTAATACAACTCAATCTCATAATGGAGCCTGTGCCCTGCTAATTCTCCTGCAGAGTGGCGAGCTGGGGGAAAGAATCATACAATCATAGCTTTGTCAGCACTGAGACCCCGATTAATAAAACTTTTGACATGTCTTTTTTATTTATTATAAAAACAGAGTAGTGAGCATGGAGGCTGTACAATCCTTAGTACCGAGCTATACTGCCTCCATGCTTCTTTGTAGAAGCTTCACTGGGTACCATACATAAAGAGATGCTTCCCCTCTATGGAAACAATGTGGGAAATACATCTATACATACAGCATTATATGAAACAAGCTACTTCCTTAGGAGGTTTGGCTCCATGCACACCTGTATGAGCTCTATCATACCCCCCCCCCCCCCATTTTAAGATATGGGGACTCTACCATTTGGTTGACTATCTGCGCTCTTCCATTAATGAGTGTAATCTTTAAAAATGGGCTCTAGGATGTGAGCCTGATTCTCGCCCCTCAACCCCATATTCATACCCTTCCCCTCTAAGACCATACCTTTTTTAAATAAAGTTCACATCAAACTTAGTATTCAGGTAAAAGTAAACAAACCAAATAGTAAAATCCTATATATGAAGACCGGAAAGTGGGGGGAACATAGCAACAATATAACAAAAATGTTGGAAACAGGGCACCCAAGCCTACAGATGATATGAAAAGCTCCATTTTTTTTTTGTACTGACCACAGGTCCTCTTCAGGTCCGGTTGACACTGCTTAAAATGTTGTAACTTAATTTTTACAACACAACCCAAGATAATCTTCAGCTCACCCAGTGTGGCACAACACTATGTTAGGCCCATTCATATAATGGGATGCCCGAGCGGTAATTCCGTTGCAGCAGACTCATAGGGGGACATTTATCATTCAATATAGACTTTTTTTCCGTCTATCTTTGGCGCTTGAATGTCACAGTTATGTAAATTTAGCGACTTAAATGCGACTTTTTGAATAGAAGTTTCATAGTGTTTTGTCTAGCAGTACACCGTTTTCTGATTTAGACATGCACTGCACCCTTATTTATCATATGCAACGTTTGTAATAAGTCGCAAAATATTGCGCTAACCCCGATTTCTAGGTGCAAAAGTACGCATACCAAAAGCACACATACAAAACCTCTCTACCCTGCGCAAAACAAACAAATGTGCACAGCAGTGGGGAATTCATTATCTATGGTAGACACAGATGATAAATTACACGCTGCTAAGCAAAAAGTTAAAAGGAAAAAGATCGGTAAAAAAAAAGAGTAGCGTACACTTTTGATGATAAATGTCCCCCATGTTGTTTTGAATAGACATGTCAATGGTTTCTATGGATTCCGCTCGGCAATGCACTGCCATCTAGAGATGGCACCGGATGGATTTTTTACTGTGTGAATGAGGCCTAACAATGGTGAAAATAGAAAAGTACAGGTAAAAATCTGAATTTTTATTCTATACAAATAAACATGACACCACACAGGAGAAGATAAATGAGTGATGTGTTCAGGAGTTCTTGGCCCCCTTAGTCATTTAGGGAGAGATTTATCCAAACCTGTGCAGAGGAAAAGCGGACCAGTTGCCGATCAGATCGCTTCTTTCATTTAAAAAAAAGGCGTCTTAAAATGAAAGAAGCGATCTGATTGGTTGCTATGGGCAACTGGTCAACTTTTCCTCTGCATAGGTTTTGCTAAAGCTTCCCCTTTAGTTTAGTATTTTTACACCCTCAGCCTGACACTATAAAGAATGAACCAAGAACATATGCACACGTTCAACCTTTCACCCCTACTTGGCTAAATTTGTGTAGTTTTGGTTGAAGCAGTTTCCATGTCTGCAGAAGGATATCAGGGTAAATTTCGAGTAGGTATCTTGTATGTACAGGTTGCCCTCTATAAGTCCGAGTTCTGACAGACTGAATATCCACTGTGTAGTTATCAGAAAAATGAGGTCCACCGATTTATAAGTCTTGGACTTGACCTTGTATCCCTTCTATTTTTGTCTATATCGTGGAGCCAGTGTTTGGTCTTTATAAAGAAAAGCTATAATGGAACGATTTGCCCCTTTTTTCTGTTTTCGAACCCTTTTTTAAATTGGGCTAAAAGTACTGACCCAAAAACCATGAGAGACATTTATCATGGCTTGTACATGGCTTTTCTGTGTAAAACAAAAACTGTGCAACTTTTTGCTCAATTGATTTTGACTAAATTGACTTGGTACACACTTTTGTATTTTCACTATGCAGCGAAAATGATGACGTGCTATGTACGAGTTGCAGAATTGCCACAAAGACCTCAGTAACACCACAAACATACACCAGCCCAGTCCCAGTTTACAAAACTGTCTGTAGACAACATTTTACAAAAAGTCACACAAAAGTCGCAGAGAAGGAAGTCGTACAATGTGATGTTCTGAAATTAAATGAAATTTCACGGCTGAAATTTTGCAACTCTCGTGCTTCATCGACGCTCCCATAGAAATGAATGGAGTGTGTGCCGTACGACACGCGCTCCTCAATGAGAGGGGTGGGGTCCCGTCCTGGTGATCGCAGGGGCCCCCCGGGATCAGACCACCCGGGAACACCTACTCGACTTTAGCAGCTGATAAGTACTGGTAGGATTAAAACATTTTAATAGAAGTAATTTACAAATCTGTTTAACTTTCTGGAACCAGTTGATATGAAAAATAAAAAGTTTTTTCATGGAATACCCCTTTAAAGTCAATGGGAGCTGCCAGTCACCCGGTTAGTATCTGTGTAGATCAGTGTTTTCCATGCAGTGTGCCTCCAGCTGTTGACATACAGTATGAAAAGCAGTGATGTAGATATAGACTGCTTTTAAATAAATAAATAAATGCAAATAAATATATTTACAGATTTGCAATAAAAGTCTGTGAAACCTCTCGGGATTGCACCTGCAATGGAAAATCCAGCTTTCCTGCGAAACCTTTAGTAACATGTTTTTATGGCACGTTCACAGCTGTGGATACTGTAGTAACACATTCTGAGGATGCTAATCTCAGATCGTCGGCGAAATGGAGCTAGACGGAGGCGAGAGAAGAAAAGGCGCAACATTTTGGAGATCTAAAATGTTTCATGGAATTATTAAAGTAACGGGCAACCAGTATTGGGAGTGGCACGGGGTAAAGGAAATGGTATTTGAAGAGGAAGTTCCGACACGGAATTTAAACGTGTTTATTCTTTCAGCGGAATCCGCCCACTAAAGCCCATCAGCCAATGGGACCTTTATTTCCGACACTTATTTTTACAGTAAAATTCACTGCAAAATAAGTGATAAGCGGTGCCGATTTGCAAAGGGAATTCAGTAAGGAAACTCCTTGCATCTTTCTCCTCTCTCCCAGGGGCATTCTGCTCTCTCTTCTACCCACCGTGTTGCGTCCCTCTGTCCTGGCTGCCTTCTTGCCTCCTCTGCTGTAATATCTGCTTGTGGCCTATAGGGGCCGTGCACAGTCACTTGTAGCAGTTTAAAGGGCCAGTGTGGGCACAACTCTAATTCTACATTTACCTATCCTGGCCTATTGATACCTATTCAACCTGTTCCTAGCATTAGTGTGCTATCCCGATCCTGATAATCTTTGTATTCTAATGTTTTTGTGTTTAGTTTACTAGGTTCCGATTCAGTCTGACCCCCCCCCCCCCCCCACCACCACCGTACCATTCTAACTCTCCTGCTGCCGACCTGGATTGCTGTGCTGACCTGATCCTGTGCTACCTGCCTTAACCACCTGCTTGTATTCGACAGTGTCTCTGCCACATCCATGTGTATGACGCAGACCGCCAGTGCAATGCATTTTTACCATCAGGTCCACTGGGCAAGCGCCTACCCAAGCCAAGACTACCCTCTAACATCAGAAGTCCAGCTTCCACATTGTGGAGCAGGATAAAAGGTAAAAACCTAGAGGATACTTAGACTCTGCTCCCGGTTGTGGCCCAAAGCGGAACCCATTTGGTAGCACAGTGGGCTCACACTGTCTCCAGGTCCACACTGTCTATATGATCAATAAAGAGGTAATGGATGGATGCGGTTAGCTGTGTTTGAATGCATCCTAGAGGTACAGTTCTGGTGTTTTGAATATAATCGTTGATTCTCTTTCATGATTCTCTTCAGATAGAGAATTTTGAGGAATTGCTGCCTAGTCCAACATAGAGAGACATCATTGCCCGGATAATCTCTGGGACTTAATCTGGTCTTAAAGGAGTAGTCCAGTTTAAAAAATGCTATTCCCTAGCCGCAGGAGTAGTCTAACCACTGGGACTCCCCTCCATCTCCTACCCGGCGCCCCAGCTCTCCCCATGAACGGAGCTGAGATGCCCCCTCCATGCATCTCTATGGGATAGCCTTGGCGATACAGCTTCATTCATGAGGTGAGCCGGGGCACTGGGCAGGAGATCACGGGGGGTCCCAGCGGTCAGACTACTCCTTTATCAATTGACCTTTTGCAATGGTCAGTGGGGCAGTTCCTTGGAAGGATTATGGGGGAGATTTATCAAAACTTGTGCAGAGGAAAAGGGAGTTTCCCATAGCAACCAATCAGATCGCTTCTTTCATTTTGTAGAGGCCTTGTTAAAAATGAAAGAAGCGATCTGATTGGTTGCTATGGGCAACTCAGCAACTTTTCCTCTGGACAGGTTTTGATAAATCTCCCTCTATGTCTCTGCGCTGGTTTTCATTTACACTTATTTCCGATCTAATATTGTTGGTGCATCCGTCTTTATGAAGCTGTTGGGACTATGTCCTGTTATTAAATAGATTCTTATAAGATATAACAATCGCTGGTGTCTCCCATCTTTATTATGAAGACGTTGGGCGGTTAGCCCTCTAGTGTGTAGTTGGTTGTTTGAAGCGAGGTTATCTTGTACTTCCTTTTCTTTGATGCTTTTAGAGCACTAAGGATTGGAGAATTGCTGCCATCCTCCTGTGTGAGTCTCTCAGTTTTGTCCTTGAATCATGTTTCTTTTTTCAAGAAGTTACGTTTCAGTTTCCATTTTTTATTGTCAGAGTAAAGGCTGGAGAATTAATTTAGGAATGGTTTTAGATGAAGTGATCTGCCTGGTAAGCGCTGTAGCTATTTCGGCGCATGTGAATGATCACAGGTGGCAGTGAGTGAGGGGTTATCCAGGGATAGAAGAAAAGCTAATTTCTTCCAAAAACATCACCAAAAAATGTAACTCATTGCCACCTGTAATTATTGACATAGAGGCTGGATGTGCCCTTCTGAGTAAAACAAATGTAAGGGGATCAGTGTCAGATCTCGGGGAGAAGGGTGTCTGACCACTGGGACTATCTTGAGAACAAGGCGCCATGTCCTTCGTTATAAAAGAAGCACTGACTCACACATGCGCTGCAGCATTATTCATTTGCTATTAAAGCCTACAAGGGAATATTGTAAAAATACTAAACAAGCTATACTTACCTCCTCTTGTTCCCAGCAGCTGCTGTGCTGACATACCTGATCCCCTGCTAGTCACCACTGGTTCCTGTGACATGCTGAACCCAAAATAAATGCCCTGAGGGGCAGACACTGCTGCAGTCACTGATTGGCTGAGCAGGCATACCTGGGAAGTGCTGACAGCTGGGATCAGTATGATCAGACCTTCACTGGCAGAATATAAGAAGTAGGTGAATACAACTTTTTTTATTCCTTTTTTTTATTAAAAGTTTATTAAACAGTTTAACCCCTTAACCCCTTAAGGACTCAGCCCATTTTGGCCTTAAGGACTTAATTTTTACGTTTTCGTTTTTTCCTCCTCACCTTCTAAAAATCATAACTCTTTTATATTTTCATCCACAGACTAGTATGAGGGATTGTTTTTTGCGCGACCAGTTGTCCTTTGTAATGACATCACTCATTATATCATAAAATGTATGGCGCAACCAAAAAACACTATTTTTGTGGGGAAATTAAAACGAAAAACGCAATTTTGCTAATTTTGGAAGGTTTTGTTTTCACGCCGTATAATTTATGGTAAAAATGACGTGTTCTTTATTCTGAGGGTCAATACGATTAAAATGATACCCATTATTATATACTTTTATATTATTGTTGCGCTTAAAAAAAATCACAAACTTTTTAACCAAATTAGTACGTTTATAATCCCTTTATTTTGATGACCTCTAACTTTTTTATTTTTCCGTATAAGTGGCGGTATGGGGGCTCATTTTTTGCGCCATGATCTGTACTTTTTTTACTACCACATTTGCATATAAAAAACTTTTAATATATTTTTTATAATTTTTTTTTTTATAAAATGTATTAAAAAAGTAGGAATTTTGGACTTTTTTTATTTTTTTTCGTTCACGCCGTTCACCGTACGGGATCATTAACATTTTATTTTAATAGTTCGGACATTTACGCACGCGGCGATACCAAATATGTCTATAAAAAATGTTTTTTACGCTTTTTGGGGGTAAAATAGGAAAAAACGGACGTTTTACTTTTTTATTGGGGGAGGGGATTTTTCACTTTTTTTTTACTTTTACTTTTACATTTTTTTACATTTTTTTTTTACACTTGAATAGTCCCCATAGGGGACTATTCATAGCAATACCATGATTGCTAATACTGATCTGTTCTATGTATAGGACATAGAACAGATCAGTATTATCGGTCATCTCCTGCTCTGGTCTGCTCGATCACAGACCAGAGCAGGAGACGCCGGGAGCCGCGCGGAGGAAGGAGAGGGGACCTCCGTGCGGCGTTATGAATGATCGGATCCCCGCAGCAGCGCTGCGGGCGATCCGATCGTTCATTTAAATCGCGAACTGCCGCAGATGCCGGGATCTGTATTGATCCTGGCACCTGAGGGGTTAATGGCGGACGCCCGCGAGATCGCGGGCGTCGGCCATTGCCGGCGGGTCCCTGGCTGCGATCAGCAGCCGGGATCAGCCGCGCATGACACGGGCATCGCTCCGATGCCCGTGGTTATGCTTAGGACGTAAATGTATGTCCTGGTGCGTTAAGTACCACCTCACCAGGACGTACATTTACGTCCTGCGTCCTTAAGGGGTTAAGTACCAATACAAATAAACCTGTACGCCCCTGAAAGACCAGGCCTGTTTTTTCAAATCCGGGATGTCTGTCTTTATTAGAGAATAACTCTGGTAACGTTTTGCCAATCACGATAATTCTGACATCGTTTTTTTGTCACAAGTTGTCCTTCATGTACATAGTAAAAGTAAGCCGATATCATTTGTAGTTTTTTTTTACAATGCAAAAATTCATGAAATTTTTACAAAAATTAAGATTTTTTGCTATTTTAACACTAATAGGTTGCATATATTTATACATACTGACCAAATAGTTTATGAAACTTAGACTTTCAGATGTCTACTTTATTTTGACGTCATTTTTTTTTGTTTTTAATTAACATTTTAAATTAGTTAGAAGCCTAACAATTTAACTTGAAATTTTGAAAATTTTGAAAATTTGAAAAGTACATCTTTTTTTGTGTGCTTTGCAAGGTTTGCAGAAATTAAAAGGTAGTAGAACATAGGAACACCCCCCCCCCCCCCCCAAATGACCCCATTTTAAAAACTAGACCCCTCAAGGTATTCGCTAGGGGGTACAGTGAGTATTTTAACACCATAGTTTTTTGGCAGGAATTATTACAAAGTCAGTGTTAAAAATTCAAAATTTGCTATTTTTTTTACAAATGCATCATTTAGGGGGCATATTTTTTGTACATCACTTCTGATATTGAAAGAAATGTACCCTATATTTTATTTAGCTGCTTGTCCCATGTTCGGAAATACCCCTGCTTTGGCCATATATGGTTCCTTGGCCGCGTGGTAGGACTCAGAAGGAGAGGTGGCTTTCAGGGCAGAACAGTACCCCCACCCCCACAAGTGACCCCATTTATATACCGCACCCCTACAAGTTATTGGCTGCACCAGGGACCACTCTGATTGGTCCTTGGTCGGCTGGCAGTATAACGCGTCTGTCTGTGACAGTTAAGGCTCCTGATGGATATATCCGCCATGTTGTGGGAATAAGCACCCGCACATGGCGAATATATCCATCACTGCTGCGGCTGGGTAGCTCAGTGTGTCCGCTCATGACTGCTGGCGGGAAATCCGCCGCTATGAGTGGACACACAAAGCTACCCAGCCGCAGCAGCGAGCTCATTACCGTGACTGCTGCATAATGTGTAGGATCACATGGTGGACATCCGCAGCATATTACATGCTGCGGATATCCGCCAATGCGATCCTACATATTATGCATTTTATTTAATTAGATTAATTTAATAAATGTATTTTATATATATATATATATATATATATATATATATATATTATTATTATTATTATTTTTTATTTTTTTTTACACTTTTATTACATTTTTATTTATTTTTACACTTTTATTTTATTTATTTATTTATTTTTACACTTTTTAATGCTTTGGAATACTTAGTATTCCAAAGCATTGCAGTTATATGCTGCCTGCCAGTTTTCACTAGCAGGCAGCATATTAGGACGTGCCTCTGGCACGTCCTTTCAGGCAATACCCAGGGTAGACCTGGGGGTCTTTGTAGGACCCCCGGCTGCCCAGGTATGCAGCAGCACCCCGCGATGCTCCGGGGTGCTGCAGGAGAGACAGAGGGAGCCTCCTCCCTCTGTCAGAACTCCTTAAAAGCGCGGTCACTTCTGACCGCGGCTGTAATGGTTAAACTGTTGGGAGTGAAGTGAACTTCACTCCCGGCAGTGCGGTAGGTCCCGGCCAGCCGCGGCCACACACAGCACCCCGCGAGTATAGACGTCCAGGTGCGGGAACGCCCGCCAACCTGGACATCCTCGTCGGTGGTCGTTATCGGGTTAAACAGTCAATACAAAAGAAAAAAGGATATAGGCAATGAGTTAACATATCTGTTTGTGGCCTCCTTTGGAGAAGCCGCTAAGGGTTTTAAGCAACAAGTATGATAAGTTAATGCTTAAAGGAGTACTCCACCCCTAGATATCTTATCCCCTATCCAAAGGATAGGGGATAAGTTGTCTTATCACGGGGGTCCCGACCCTGGGAACCCCTGCGATCTCTGTGCTGCACCCGGCGTTCATTTTGAACGTCGGGTTCAGCGCCGGAGGCTCATGACCTTACTGCCATGCCCTGCTCGTGATGTCACGGCCACGCTCCCTCAATGCAAGTCCATGGAAGGGGGCGTGACGGCTGTCACCCCCCCCTCCCCTTGCATTGAGGGGGTATGGCCATGATGTAATGAGTGGGGCGTGACCGTGACGTCACGTTCCTCCACCCCGCATAGCCAGTCATCCGGCACAGAGCAAAATTTGCTCCGTGCACCGGATGTCTGGGGTGCTGCACCGAGATTGTGGGGGTCTCACTGCTTTGGATAGGAGTTAAGATGTCTTGGGGTGGAGTACCCCTTTAAAGGGAAAGTAGCTAAAACGAAGAGGAAAAAACTGACAAAACAAAAAGAAAATAAGGGACAATAAGCAACACCATTCTTTTGTCTTGGACTAGGGGTAGACTGAAGGCCTATTAAAAGAAAACAAGACTAGAGCAGAGGAAGAATAATGGCCATGGGGATAGAAAGATGCAATGATCTAAAATCCATACCAAGCCATTGGCTCCATAACTTTTTTCTTAATTCAGCTACCACCTCCTCCACTCTATGATACCAATCTTAAATGATCAGTGGAGGACTATCCTTCCAAAGACTTAAGATGACCAATGCAAGCTGCTAGTAGAGGGAATCTAAGGAGGGAAGTTAGCAAGTGGGTCAGAAAGTCTGGTA